>NC_134355.1:345934183-345939183 GCF_048569485.1 Anomaloglossus baeobatrachus | reverse complement strand
AGTGAGTGCTTGTGAATAGAGGTTATTTGTGCTGGAGCTGTCAGTGGTGCTGAATGCCTGGAAGTAACTCTGCTTACTGGCCTTACAATGCCACTTCAATGGCTCCATTCAACAAGTGCAACCACATTTACTCCAGCCGCCCTTTATGGTGGGGAATAGAGCTGTTCCATCAATATGCCTTTTACATCTTCATGTCCATGGCAGTGCTGTCACTGTCAGCACCATGATGTGATTTAGGTATCGCCTTTCATCTCATGGAAACTATACATAGCTAAACAGTCAACTTTTCAGACCAAAAGCACCAAGGAAGAATCCCGAATTTTAGGAGGTATGTAGAGATGCATGGGGTGAGTAGTCTCCAATGGTCACAGTAGCCATAGTATCAGTGAGAAGAAGTCAATTAGAATAGGCTGTGTCAGAGAGGGTTTAACGAGGTAAGCCTAGACCTAAATTAGTGCATGCATCTGCTATGTTCAAGCCACAGTTCTCATCATCCATTCTACTACTCCTCTTCCTCTGAACGCTTTTCAAAAGAAACCTATTCCACCTTTTGTTGATGTTCTCTTTCAAATGGGACAAAGATCTGTTTCATCCCATAAAGTCATGAACAAGTGATAGATCTTTTCTTTTTACCGGTTAATAAACATTTCTATAATGAATGTGAGACACTTAGAGAATATAACTTAGTAGTGTATTTCTTGTTGTTGCAGTGTGTATGGCATTAAATTCATCATTGCCCAAACCAGTTAACCTGAAGATTAATACCACTATGGTTGGTGTGAACTGGTTTGACCCCATTCTTATCCCATTTTGCCCCAGATATCTACATTGATTCACTTTAATGGAAAGTTGTTGGTGGCTACACAATACATGATACAACTCCCATCTGCTCTCTTCCCAGGGACTTAAAAAAAGTGGCAGTATAGATTAGCAGAATGAAAGGTGTCCAAAATCAGCAGGAGTCAAAAGCCTCTTGAATTTGGGAAAGTTCCTTGCTGGGAAACTTGTATTCAATGTTTAGAGAAATGAGAAGATGGGAGAAGGACTGGATTTTGCATGGATGTATCACGAAGTACTGGATATTGGTACTGACATTATTACACTTTACATCTCAGTTCCCTTCATCGTCTTACTTTTAAGTGCTGGAGATATAGAATAAGACCACAGAATTATTGTCATTTTTTTATTGGTCAAGTTTAGGGATGATTGAATACTTCGATTATTCTGCTTCGTGAATATTTACCGAATACCTCGCCGCTATTCGACTATTCAATGCGCAATAGAAGTCTATGAGAAACCCGAATAGTTCCGAATAGTTGTTATTCGAGTTTCCCATAGACTTACATTGCGCTTCGAATATTCGCGAATAGCGGCGAGGTATTCGGAAAATATTTGCGAAGCCGAATAATTGAAGTATTCGAACATCCCTAGTCAAGTTGCATACCACAACTGAGACTTTGCTGCGAGTATGTGTACAAATCAGCCTTAACATTAAAATGTATAGTGATCATCTCTTGAAAACCCTGGTTGGAATATATTAAGATTACAATTATGCAGCGAGTTCGTAAGGTTTATTTTTTTTCACGCAGAAGAAAATAAGGACATTTTGGATAAAGGACAATGGATTAAGGTCCAAGTTCTGATGGTTTAGAACTTCTGTAACATTGTTAGGTGTTCTGGGGTGTTCCTGATATGCAGTGGTTAGTACCTACAAATGGGTCCAATGCAGGACATCATGTAAACTGATAAATGCTTACGAACAGTCAAAAATCATGACAAATAGGGGGTGACAGATTGCCCATTTGGACACTTTCAAGGGTTTTCTGGACTCAAAGCACTGTGTTTTATATTATAGCTCATTTCCAAATCAATCTCATTCTTTTTGATGGGCCTGAACTGTAAAAACACATTTAGTGCACAGACAAGGAGGGCATAGTTAGTAAAAGCCACATGGGCCACTGTCCTACTAATCAGAACATTTGATTTTGTGATTAATTTGAGGTAAAGCTTGTGCAACCACATATTATTGCCTATGAATGATATGCAACACTGGATCCACCTTCAAGAAATTACATAGCATTGTTAACAAAATGTACCAGTGTGAAAAATTCAGCAGCTCTACTAGGGCAGAGGGCAGATTAGCTATCACCTATGCTGCTCCACCACCATCAGCTGAACCACAAGGGGTTAAGATGTTACATGAAAATATGACAAATATAGATACATTACACTCTTCTGATTGAGGCCTTATATTTGTGTGAATATGACCTTAGATTGTTTTCATGTCCAGTCTATAGAGAACAAAAAGGTGAATGTCCATGTGCCATTTTTAAAGGGGTTGTCCGCTGACACCGAATTCTGTTTGGATCTGTCCATGGCATTGTTCCATATGCTACAGACAATATAAATAAACTGCCATAATATCATATTAGGAATGTGGATGCACTTTACATTCTTATCTAACAATCTGCAAAAAGTATTAATACTATAATTGCAACATTGAAAGAATTTATATGTGAATGTAATTGTATTGTTCCACCATAGACATATATTGCCATAAATGTAGGTTGCTGGTGTTCCCTTCACAGTCACCAATGCAATGTTCATGTCATTGGGAAAGAAGGAGCCAAGAGATGTTTTGAAACAGTTTTGCCTAAAGGCACTCCCTGAGTTCAGGAGTCTTCCTCTGCCAAAATTAGGGTCATTATCAAGTGCAATTAAGGAGTCTCCAAACAGATAGTGCTTGGGCTGGTGTCCCCAGATTGTGGAGCCTTAGCACCCTATGTAGTCTGGCTATTCCTGGTGGCATCTTCTAGACCAGCACTTTTCTGGGTACTTTGCTGGGGCTCTGACAATAGCTGGGGGTGTCATATAGAAGACTTTTATTGGGCAGGAGACATTTAGGAGTTAGTACATGTTCACATGGGATCCATTTGTTGCAGGCATTTCTGTTCCATACCTCTTAATTGTACACTCCTGCGGAATATATGAATACAATGTATTATTACCATTATCTGGATGCTATGTTACGTCTATCTGCATTCTCGCTGTTCTCTTGCACACCTGTGAGGTTTCCCCTCTCATTTGCCGGTGTCTCCTCTCCTTACCCCCCTGGCCCCCACATATCCAGCCCTGGATGAGCGGCCATTGCTCGGTGCTGTGTTCTGCTGGTGGAAGGCTGAGCACAAAGAGCTGAGAATTTCTGTCACTCTCTGCATATGCTTCTAAGTGCTTTAATCCCAATTAGGGGCGGCTGACACACGGTCCTATTCATCCCAATCAGGCCCTGAATACATTTGCCTAGAAATGAACTTCACCAATAGAGACTCCCTTAAATGTGCCCAGAAGCAAGGAAAATCGAATTGAGTCAGTGGCTTGTTGTATGGGCGCGGGGGGAAGAGGTATGAATTTCTAAGGTGCAGCGAGCACAGCCATTCATGGCACTTTTATGTGCAGCATGTGAAGCGAGAGGGCAGAGCACAATGCCCCAGCACACAGGGGCCGGAGAAGCCCCCCGACTCCGCCATGGGAGCAGTGTGTGGCTGGATCCTGGGTGATCAGCAGCACTAGTGTCCTGTGCAATTACTAATGCTCAGATCACCCTGGATCTAGTGTCATCTGCGAGGATTCCCATAGAAAATAACTATTCAGGGGCTGCTCGCATCCCACCCGCTTCACCACTCGGTGCACAGTTGGTCGGGATGTGCTCGCCATTCACGGGCCATAGCCCCCTGTGCCCCCTGTGCCCTGCTCCGACACAGGATGGCTGGCAGGTTCTCAATTCACACGATAGAAAGGGGGCTGGCTGGTGCCTGATGAGGACTGGTAATCACAATGACAGTGGGGATGTGTGTAAAACAAGAAAAATAATAGAAACCACACGTGTTTATATCTATGGTGATATATAAATAAATATAAATGTATATATATATATATATATATATATATATATATATATATCAGCATATACAAATCATATAGCCAGATGTCCAATAGACATGCTTGCACTAGAATATATATATGTATATATATATTATATATATATATATATATATATATATATATATATATATATGTATATATATTTATATATAAAAAATTATATAATGCAAGATATTACATGTATCTATAGAACATTGTCAATAGATAGATAATAGATTATCAGATGGATAGATAGATAGACGCATAGATAGACATATAGATGATAGATAGATAATATACATATAGATATATCATTAATAGATGGATAGATATTAGACAAATAGATATATAGATAGATAGATGGATAGATAGATAATAGTTAGAAATATAGATAGATAGATAGATAGATACAAGTAGGTAGCTGTGTTTACCATGAATACTACCACGAGTCAGATATCTTGCCTCTGTATAACACTGGGCAGTTGTATTTAGCCCCCATGTGTGGTAGTGCCAGTGCTGCCCACCGCCCCTGCCCTGGTGTGGGTCCCCTCGGATCCCTTTGTCCCTCTGTATACCGCTCCCTGGTGTTGGTCCCCCCGGATCCCTTTGCCCCTCTGTATACCGCACCCTGGTGTTGGTCCCCCCGGATCCCTTTGCCCCTCTGTATACCGCTCTCTGGTGTGGGTCCCCTCGGATTCCTTTGCCCCTCTGTATACCGCTCTCTGGTGTGGGTCCCCTCGGATCCCTTTGCACCTCTGTATACCGCTCTCTGGTGTGGGTCCCCTCGGACCCCTTTGCCCCCCTGTATACCGCTCCCTGGTGTGGGTCTCCCCTCGGATTCCTTTGCCCCTCTGTATACCGCTCCCTGGTGTGGGTCCCCTCGGATTCCTTTGCCCCTCTGTATACCGCTCTCTGGTGTGGGTCCCCTCGGACCCCTTTGCCCCTCTGTATACCGCTCTCTGGTGTGGGTCCCCTCGGATCCCTTTGCCCCTCTGTATACCGCACCCTGGTGTTGGTCCCCCCGGATCCCTTTGCCCCTCTGTATACCGCTCTCTGGTGTGGGTCCCCTCGGATCCCTT
>NC_134355.1:345926683-345929183 GCF_048569485.1 Anomaloglossus baeobatrachus | reverse complement strand
TCATCTACCATCAAGAATGTATGCATGTATATATCTTTATATATATATATATATATATATATATATATATATATATATATATGTACACACACACACACACACACACACACTCTCACGTGCGTGTGTATAGGGATCCCCGTGTGTTTGTGTGTGCATTTATACTTTGTATATATATATATATATATATATATATATATATATATATATATATATATATAAAATGTACACTTGCTTTGGCAAAACTAATTTGTATTTGGTCCTGCCAATAAAGCTTATTTGATTTGAGATATATAGATGTATATATAGATGGATAGTTTCCTATATTTTTTTTCCATTTAAAGTTAGATGAATACATATATATTAATCTACCTGTCCTATTTGTCTATCTACGTATCTATCTATCTATCTATGTAGCTATCTATTATCTATCTGTCTATATCTATTATCATCTATCTATCTATATATATATCTATCTATCGATCAACCAACCATTTATCTATTATCTGTCTATTATCTATATCTATTATCATCGATCTATCGATAATCCATCTATCTATCCATCCATTATCTATCTATTTATCGATCATCCATCTATCTATTATCTATCTATCTATTATCTATCTATCTATCTATTATCTATCTATCTATCTATCTATCTATCTATCTAAATAATTGCGGGCTGTGATTTAATATATCTTTTTAGTAAATGGCCACATTGTCACTAATGGGAGTACATTGTAGAATGAGAATAGTGAGGTGACCAGACGTCTTTATATTTCAGGTGCGATTTGTGCGAGGGGAACTTGTGGACGAATCAGGGGGTCCCGCCTCGGAATGGATAGGGTTAATCCGAGCGGCCAGGAACAATCAAGAACAAAACTTGGAAGCATTCTCTGATTTACCAGGAGGACAGGTACAGACACACTGTGGGGGGATAATTGTTGAATGATTGGGGGGATTCTTGTCTTGTAAAACTTTACTACTAGTAATAATAATAATAATAATAATAATAATAATAATAATAATAATAATAATAGCAATAGTATAATCCCCTCGCACATACACATGCAATGTCCCAGCGCCCTCACACGTCTCCCCCACAGATCTATTACCGGACCCTCCGGGAGGTACCGGCCGGAGAGGAGCTGGCCGTCTGGTATTCGCACTCACTCGCCCAGTGCTTCGATATTCCGACCACGGCCACCCCAACACACGACGAGAAAGGTAACATGTCCAGTGTCTGTTATTGATATTGTTGTTATTATTGTTGTCATCATTATTATTGCTGTTTGTGCCACTCTTGCTCAGTCGCTCATGCCATGCCGGCGGGTAATATACGGATTATTACTCCCATGTTATACATTCAGTATCAGACAATCGCGTATTAGAAGCCTATTAGATTGAAACCCCCGACCCAACTTTATATACAGAATCTCCTGTGCTTCTGCTTCTCACCTCCCTGTGCAGAGGACGTGATTACTGGTGAAACACTGTAATCTCCCGTAACGTTGGGGAAACCTTGTGAATTGGGCACATTAATTAGTTTATTGTCCCCCACATAACTCCGCAAATGAAAAGCATATGATGAAATGATTGCGACTTTGGCAATGTTGCTGCAGATTCGGTACAGTGTGGCAGCAGGATGTCTGTGTATTCTGCCTGGTATTAGAGCCATTATGGCTTTATATTAGCACCAAAATAAGAACGGAGATGGCATCTACAGGAATCCTGACGAATCTCAGCCGACAATGCAACAAGCGCCTTACATGGAAAAGCCCGAATTATCCGGACACAGCGGCCTCTATATAACAGGATTACAGCGACCACCCGGCCATAACGCCCTGGGTGCAGATCACAGGAGCGCGGCCGATCACACACACACACACACACACACACACACACACACACACACACACACACACACACACACACACACACACACACAAACACACACACACACACACACACTAACACGCACACACACACACACACACACTAACACACACACAAACATATACACACACACACAAACATATATACACACACATGCACACACACACACACACACACACACACACACACACACACACACACACACACACACACGGACACTTGATTGAAATAAAATAATAATGATTTGATAGAAATAAACTAATAATTAAAACAGAAAATGCAAACATAAGCAGGTAACAGGTAGACACATTCATTACATTAAATACACTGGTAACAGTTAAGTACATTTAAAAATAGACTCACCTTTCTTTAAAGAAATAAAGACAAACAGATAGATACACACACATAGATTTAAATAATTACACAGATAAAAAATATATTAATTAAATACATTAATTAAATAAATTAATTAAATAAGACCTAATAATGTAAAAGACACACACAGACACATGTAGACACACAAAAATGATTAAGTATAAGGATAATTATATAAAAAAACACACAGACACGCACACACTAACACACAGACACAACACACACACACACA
>NC_134355.1:345851683-345924183 GCF_048569485.1 Anomaloglossus baeobatrachus | reverse complement strand
TAGCTGTAGGAATATTGCAGAGTAGCTGTAGGAATAGTGCAGAGTAGCTGTAGGAATATTGCAGAGTAGCTGTAGTAATATTGCAGAGTAGCTGTAGGAATATTGCAGAGTAGCTGTAGGAATATTGCAGAGTAGCTGTAGGAATATTGCAGAGTAGCTGTAGGAATATTGCAGAGTAGCTGTAGGAATATTGCAGAGTAGCTGTAGGAATATTGCAGAGTAGCTGTAGGAATATTGCAGAGTAGCTGTAGGAATATTGCAGAGTAGCTGTAGGAATATTGCAGAGTAGCTGTAGGAATATTGCAGAGTAGCTGTAGGAATATTGCAGAGTAGCTGTAGGAATAGTGCAGAGTAGCTGTAGGAATATTGCAGAGTAGCTGTAGGAATATTGCAGAGTAGCTGTAGGAATATTGCAGAGTAGCTGTAGGAATATTGCAGAGTAGCTATAGGAATATTGCAGAGTAGCTGTAGGAATATTGCAGAGTACCTGTAGGAATATTGCAGAGTAGCTGTAGGAATATTGCAGAGTAGCTATAGGAATATTGCAGAGTACCTGTAGGAATATTGCAGAGTAGCTGTAGGAATATTGCAGAGTAGCTGTAGGAATATTGCAGAGTAGCTGTAGGAATATTGCAGAGTAGCTGTAGGAATATTGCAGAGTACCTGTAGGAATATTGCAGAGTACCTGTAGGAATATTGCAGAGTAGCTGTAGGAATATTGCAGAGTACCTGTAGGAATATTGCAGAGTAGCTGTAGGAATATTGCAGAGTACCTGTAGGAATATTGCAGAGTAGCTGTAGGAATATTGCTGGCCAGTGGAGCTTGTCTGTAATGGTTGTTGTTTCATTCTTCAGGTGAAGAACGCTACATATGCTGGTATTGCTGGAGAACCTTCAAGTTTCCAAACACCCTAAAAGCTCATATCCATTTTCACTGTGCTCTAAATAATGGCAGAGGATTTCTCAATAATGAGCACATCAGAAGCGCGGACATTTTTAACTTTTCTCCTAAAGCTGTGGATGGGATATCTAATCCCATCCCACCCCTAAGAGGAAACCATCAGCAAACCAACGGTGCAACCAGAGACTCCATTAAGAGGGAGTCCCCCTTATCCCCAGCTTTGAACAAACTGGGAGTGATCAAAAAGGCTCTTGGCAAGGAGGAGCAAGACAGAGCCCTGGACATGAGCGTCAGCTCCGCGAGAAGCCATGGTCAGTTTGTAGGCCTGGTGGGAAATACTTGTGGTGGGAATGGGATGACTTTTTATCCAGGATTGAGGTCAGCCTTTAAACCCACTGGACTGTCAAAGTTATCTCACTCCGATGCTGCACGGGAGGACCCAAAGACCAGCAGTCTGGGCTTCAGTAAAATTTTGGGGACTATCAAGCCAAGTCGGTCAGGAAGTGAACCATTAATGAATAACCACCACTCCAAGTGCTTGATACCAAGTGATGGTCCAAACAGTGTCTTGTCCTGTGCCACTGGCCTGAGGGGCTTTCCTATTTTATCTCACCTGGAGGAAACATCAGCATTCAAGCATGTGGAGAGGGGTCTTCACAGTAGTCTATCTTCCGGCAGCCGCTACAACCAGATCCCACAAACAGGACTCCACTTTTCAGAGAGGTTCTCCATCCCCCAGTTTGAAGGCATCAAGTCCTACTCTGCGGAATGTAACATCCCAGTTATGCCTTTCACTGTGTACAATGGAGAGCTTCTGTACAGCACACCATATTATCCATTCAAGCTTCACTTCAGTAACCTAATCAAGTATCCAGAGTCTATGTCCTACTTCAATGCTGGGCCAGCTGTCACCCCAGAATTGGGCTCTATCGCCACCAGCATAGACCGTGAGATAGCCATGCATAACCATCAGCTCTCTGAGATAGCTGCAGAGAAGAGCAGGACTGGAAGACTAGAGACTCTAGCAGGAGCCACAACCTCAGCCAGTGGGAAGCCTAAGAAAGGGCACTTGTGTCTGTACTGTGGAAAGCTCTACTCTAGGAAATATGGCCTGAAGATCCACATGAGGACTCACACAGGCTACAAGCCCCTCAAGTGTAAAGTATGTCTGAGGCCTTTTGGGGATCCCAGTAACCTAAACAAACATATCCGTCTCCATGCAGAGGGCAACACACCATACAGATGTGAGCACTGTGGCAAGGTGCTGGTCAGAAGAAGGGACCTTGAGAGACATGTCAAATCAAGGCATCCTGGCCAGAGCCTCAGCACTAAGGAGGAGGTTCACAGTGACCCTTCCTACCAAGCCCCAGAGCCCAAGAGTGAGGACAATGACAGTGATGTGGACGTGTGTTTCACTGATGAGCAAAGTGACCAGGACACAGGAGGCAGCAAAGAGCACTGAGGACTTTATATCATGATATAATAATTATATATAAATATATGCAGATGTATATAAGTATACAGATAGCGTGTATCTATTTATGTGATTCTCTACATAACTTCGTTTACCCACATAATGACTTGTATTTCCCATTGACAAATAAGAACCTACAAATGATGAAGTTTATGAGTGTCTTCTTGAGAATATGGGATCAAAGTGGCACATTTACTGAGAATGGATCATAATGCCCATCATTACATCAGGGTATGGTTGGTAGCCTCCACAATTGTGCTGTACACAACAAGGCTCATATTGTAGGACACGTAGATTTGGGCAGTTTCCACCTTCCTGATATTCTACATTTCACTAAATTTTGTGCCTTTGCTAAAATAATATCTCACCAGCTCAATTATATGCAGTGCACCACTCCCTTCAATTTAGGCTCCCACTTAATTGAGAATTTAATAAAATCGAAAATATTGAGATTTTTAAACCATTTTATGATCCTACCATGACAAATTGTCAGGAAGTGAGCTGAATTTACATCCAGATACTAAATGATACTCTAGATATCCCAAGAGTTGTGTGGATTTATAATAAGCAATGATGTACAGTGGATACAGTTATTGAGTTTCTGGTCTTGGTTCAGTTTGTTATGAGATTTGTTTTTTTTTTTAAATAAACTTATTGACAAACTCATGTTTGTCTTCTGGAAATGAATTGTTTAAAGTGTAACAATGTTGTGTTCCTTGATTACATACAAACATTGCAAGATCAGACAGGATCAGAGGGGTAAGACCCAATATAAGATGGATGTAGGACATCACAGGCTGCATGGCTCCTGCACTCCAGCTCTATCTACTGCCTTGTATTGTATCCACTTGCAATCCATTAAATGCACAAGAATATACAGAATATATAGGGTCATGTTTTAAAATAAATATTAAAGGACATATAATTCAAGAGTCATCACAACTGATACAGGGATGTTAATCCATATTTACTGTTTACTCTCTTAATTAACATAATTGTTAATTAATTGCTCTTATAATAGACAAACAACTGTTGGAATCGATTTTTATAGGTTGAGAAATCCATTATTTTTTAATTTATGCCTAATAGATTAAAATAAAGCATGTTTAATAACATTATGGACAATTTTATCAAGACAAACATATCACATTTTTGGCAAAATTTGTGCCAAAAATCAGTGTGTATGGCTTGAACCATATTTAGTTTGCACTTTTTGTGGCTTGGATTAAAAATAATAATAATAATACTTATTCATTTATATAGCGCTATTAATTCCACAGCGCTTTACATACATCAGCCATAAAAATAGCTATAACCTATAAAAAAAAGCTTGAGACGATGTGTAGAAAATGGAGTCAGAATTTTGGTGCAAAGGTGATTAATGGTACACCACAGTGTTTATAGGTACGCCTAATTTATCATCCAATATAAACCATTGCGATCAATTTGTCTAATTTTCAGGCTGTCTTATTTATATGTGTATTAGAGAGGATTAGTAAATCTCCACTAATGTGGAATCACACAGATACATTTGTTACAGATTTTTTTTTTTGTTTGTTGCAAAAACCCATGCACATTCTATGGACAACAACCACTTCACATGATGATCAGTAACATTTATTCCTGCACCTAATCTAAAAGATGTAAAAATACTGCAATTCCAATAAAAACCCACCATCATGTCCATTGCAACATCAACATTTCTGATACATGTGCTACTTAATGATTGTAAAATTATTATTGATCACACCAATTTCTTTATTGCTACATTATTTATTGCTATTTAATGTTATTTTTCTCTTTTACATACATATTTGCTGTTATGGTTCTCTTTTAAACACATTTAAAAAACCCAAAACAAATAACCCTTAAAGAATAAACTAAAAGAGCAAAAAAAAAAACAAAATAATTTAAGCACTTTACAATCAGGTGATTTTCCATTTTTTTCAATTTTGTTTTTTTTTCTTCCAATTCTTCAAAGAAACGACTTTTTTTCTGTCATCAACATGTCCATATTTATTTTACTAGCTTTTATAGCGCCATCATATTCCGCAGCACTTTCCTGACATAATCACTAATCCCATTGGAATTTACAATCCAAAATGTGAGAGGAAACCATAGAACCGGGAGGAAACCCGAGCAATCATGGGGAGAACATACAAATCTATGAGGACTTGTTTTTATTTTTTTGAGGAATGAGTTCTGGTTTTGATTGACACCTGTACAATATAATATAAGGAAAATCTGGAAAAAAAAATCCTAGTGGAAAACGGTAAAATAGTGAAAAAATGCAATTTCACAATTGCACTTTAGCTCTTGTTTGTACGCATGGATTTTGCGATACAAATAACCTGCCACTATGATTCTTCATGTCAGTATGATTATGGTCTACAAAACTTTTTTTTTTTAATTTTTTTTAGATCTTTATTACTTTATGACTAGAAAAAAAAAGAAAGGTGGCTTGTGTTGCCATTTTCCGAGACCTGTAACTTTTTTTATTTATTATTATTTATTTATTTATTATTTGTATTACTTTGATGGCACTCTGAAGTTTTTATTTTTTTTACATGCAGTGCTGTTGTTATTATTTATATTATATTTTAATATTTTTTTTGTTTCATATTTCTTTATTTAATAGTTTTTAAATGCATTTTTTGAGGAGGTGTGGTGAAAGAAAAACTAAATTTCATCATTTTTTTTCCGTTTTGGCATTTAACATGCAAGTTTCATTAGTTTTGTATTTTGATCAATCAGACTATTATGGCTGTGACAATACCAAACATGTTTTTTTTTCTATGTTTCTTTATTTTTGAAGTGAAAAAGGGGAATAATGTAAACAGGAGAAATAAGTATTAAACACGTCACCAATTTTCTAAGTAAATATTTTTCTAAAGGCGTGATTGACATGAATTTCTCATCCAATGTCAGTAACATCTCTTCCAATTTATAGAGGCAAATAAATCAAACCAGAGATGTCCATACATTTTGTAGTGAGTAATAATGGGAAATCACACAGTGAAAAAGTATTGAAAACGCTTACTGAAATGTATTTAATTTCAAGACACCTCTTGTATGGAGAAAGTAGTCACATGTATTGCTCAGGTGTAATATTTGGCCAATTTTTCCACACAATCACTCTTCAAATCATGAAGGTTCTGTGGGCTCCTTCTATGAACGCTGAGCTGTAGTTCCTTACATAAATTCTAGCATTATTTTTTTTTCCTCTGAAATCAATTGAGAGTTTCCTTGGCTGTGTGTTTGGGATCATTATCTTGTTGAGATGTCCACTCTAGTTTAATCTTCATTATCCTGATAGATGGCAGCAGATTTTTATCAAAAAATGTCTTGGTACATGTGTTCATTCATAATTGCTTAAATTCTATGCAGTTTGCCAGTGCTGTATGCTGAAAATCAGCCCCACACCATGATGTTCCCACCTCCAAACTTCACTGTTGGTAGGGTGTTTTTGGGGTGATACGTAGTGCCTTTTGACCTCCAAATATGGTGTGTATTATGTCATCCAAAGAGTTCAATATTGGTCTCATCTGACCACACCATGTTCACCCAGTATTTCACAGGCTCATATTAATGTTGTTGAACAAACTGTAAATGTGCTTGAACATGCTTTTTGTTCAGCAATGGAGTCTTGTGTGCTGAGCGTGCATACAGGACAAATAATGTTTTCTTTGAAACAAATGTACCTGCTGATTCCAGGTCTTCTTATAGTTCTCCTCAGGTGGTTCTTGGCTCTTGGACAACATTTATGATAATTCTTTTCACTCCTTTGTCTGAAATCTTGCAGACAACACCTGGTCATGGTTGTTTTATGGTAAAATGATGTTCTTTCCATTACTGGATTATGGCTCCAACAGTGCTCACTGGAACCTTCAGCAGTAGTTTAGATTTTTCTGTATCCAATGCCATCAGTATGTTTTGCAACAATAAGGCTGCAAAGGTCTCTAGACAGCTCACTGGTTTTACCCATCGTAAGATGTTGCTTGTCTGGCACCTTGGTAGTATAGACACCTTTTTATAAGCCATCAGTTGAACCAGCTGATATTTTTTTCCACTAAGTGTCAATAGTGCTTTCTAATTACTGATTAGTAATTATTTTTGTACCTCTCTTTCGTCATGGGTTTAATCATTTTTCCTTGTGTCATTTCTCATTATTATGCATAACTTAATTTCCAGACATATACGGTTTGATTTCTTTGTCTGTGTTGATTGGATGGGTTGTTACCAACATCTGGTGAGAAATTTGTGTCAATAGCTCCTTTATAAATATATTTACTTAGAAAATTGGTATATATTTTTGGACTGATTGGGACTGGAACCTGTAAATATTTACAGTATAGAGATAATAGAACATTATCATATGCAGGAGGACCAAGATGGCAGTGATAGGGGTTTTAAGTAGACCGCTAGCTGTCATGATAATCCGATCGTGGCAGGCTGATGGGTTCTGATTTACAGCTGCATTGCCAAACCCAATATTTAAATGCTGATTACAGTGATTTATAATGGTATCTAAATAGTAAAATAGCAGCAAAAGGATCTAGCTCTGGTTGGTGCTGTTACAGGCAGATGACATATGTACAGTATAATACAGTTGGCATTTGCCAGGTATATTGGAAGCTCAATTTTTGAGACCGCTTCATACACATCCTACTCTTATATGATACAATTTTATGTTCTGTTGTAAAAAAGGGGTTAATTGGTCCCTTTCATTTTTCTACACTAAAAAAGACAAAAAAATGACATTAATATCATTCTTGCCAGGTGCAAAAATGAATTACAAAATCAGTATGCAAACTGACATGGCACTCGGTTGGCGCCTGTTCACATTTGTGGAAGCTGCTGCTCAGTTTTCTGATATAGTCAAACTGACATACGTTTAGCCAGATTTGTAAAGGTAAGAAAAATCCTTTTTTGAAGCTAGCCTCAATCAGACATAATGAAATGTTCTTATTTATGGCAAGACATGCAGTTCTATGACTAAAGATGGAGCATCAGGTGCCTCAGTTCTGGGTGAATACAATGGATACGAAATATATGAACAATTAGACATTGACTCCGTCCTATTACATATTATTAAGGTAAATTCATCATGTTTGCAGTGTCCTTCTGCCCTTCTACCTATGATTCATGTCCAATGCTCTGCATATGGATATACATCAGTGGCGTTAATAGAGAACGGGAGGTGTTGGGAGAAATATGGGGGTCCACTTTATCATCATTTCTGTCTATTAACCAAACCACAATTTTTTTTTGTATAATACGGAAAAATAACTCTGCAGATATGTCCTTATAATTTTCTGCAATTAAATAGGAAATCACATTATATGACAAATCCTCTTTAAAATCTGCTCCTGGGAGGCACTTGCTGTTTTATTATTCATCTGGGTGAACATCATTTCTTCTTTAGGTGCAAAACCTCGTGGTGATGATTTTTACAATACTGTATATATTTTTAGATTGTTTGGCGCTCCATTTATCTGATGTAGAGCTCTGAGGATGTCTTCCATTTATGTATATCATCAGGATCAATTATCTTGTTTTTTTTCAGCAGTTTCTAAAAGAAAACTGACAAGTCAGATGGAAAAATGCAACGTTTTCTGATTCGGCTGCTTGAAGAGTCTGGCGCAATAACAAATGTGCCGCATGCCTGTGCGCTATCTGATACATAGCTATGGGATCGGTTCTTGCATTAAGCTGGGATGGAAAAAAAAGGCCTTAACCATCTGCTTATTTCTACATATGGATTCTGCTTGTCTACAGCAGCCAATAGCTTACTTACATAAGAATTCATTTTTCAGTTTCATGGAGGCCATATAAATCTATATACAGTAAGCTTATTATACATGTAGTGATGGCAACAGACATCCAAAATATAATTATTGAAATGATTTTAATGAACAAAAACATTGATCGTAAGATATATGATCATTTGATTTCTAAAAGTTCTAGTGTGCAGATGGCAACTGATCATAAGAGTAAAGGGGCCTTCATCAGGCACAGTAGCATTCTGGTTCATGATCTTTATCTAGTATGATGGCTAGAAGATTGGTCTGGTTTGTCAGTATAATAGAAGACACAACTGATATAAGTATGAGTGGGCTACTATTGTCATGCCACGGGGCTGGGTTTTACATTGGAGGGGCTTGACTAAGTAGCTACCTGGTTTTCCACTAGAGCCACTGATGTTGTGGATAGGTTGGCTGATGCAGGTAGCCATCAGGAGCCACTCCAGGGCAGTTTCTGGTATGGCAGCTGCTGACTTCAGGGGTCAGGAATAAAGGTATGGACTCCAGACTAGTGACGGGTCTAAAGGACAGCAGCAACAGACTGGACGGCTGGTATAGGTAGGACGAGAAAATGTATATGGGTTAACAGGGCTAGTACTGGTGCACGAACACAGGTGCAGGTATATAGAAACCTCAGGAACACAGGCAGGTACTGGGATGCAGCAGCAGGATAAAAGTCAAGGTACAGACTCAGCACACAGGATGAGTTCAAAGGACCTGACAAGTAACAAACATAGTAATAACTAACTTTAAACATTGCTCAGGGAGAGGATGCCTTAAAAACCTAGATTTAGGTGCGCAGCCCTGTTGTAATGCCTGATAGGAGCCACAGACTCAGACTGGCTGTAAAGGGAATCTAGAGAAAAGCCACTCACAAAGCAGGACCCCAAGAACTCTGCAACCCTTTAACCCCTATACAGGGATTTGGAATTACACAGAGCCTCAGAGATCGCTACCTGTGTTAGACTGTAGTCCATGGTCGTCAGGCAGGGTCAAAATTCAGGAGTTGCAAAACAGGAACAGAATCGTCAGGCAGGGGCGTAGTGAGGAGACAAAGCAGGGGTCAAATCCGAAACTGGCAGCAAGGTACAAAAACGACAGGCAGGAGGGTAGTCAACAACAAGCAAAGGTCAGCGCACAGGAATCACAATACAAACAGCATATGAGCCAGGAGAACAGAACTATCACTGGCAGTGGTCATGTGACAGGAGGGGGAATAAGAAGGGTGTGGTGTCTTCCCATAGGCTGCAGGTGAATGTTGGCCACTTCAGCCGGGAGACACACGCCACCTACAGTCAGCCAGTGGTACTGCAGGTTCCAGGGAAACCCAGCCTAGTGGTTGAACGGAGCCTGTGCTCTGCAGAACCTCGGGCACCGACTCCTCTCCCATCACCAGCACTATCCATGGTGGAAACATGGCGTCGTCTGGCGATCGGAGCAGAAGTCGCTGGAGCGGACTCCGGTGGGGACGTGACACCTGTTAAGTGGAAGAGAACATATCCGCTGCCCCTAAACACGCTACCAGGGGACCTGTGCAGCGTATGCAGGCCCCAAGGGCAGGAAGACAGGGCAGGAGGATACAGCAGGGCAGAGGGAAGGAGAGCAGGCCATTGTCCCTGTTAGATGGAGGATGAGGAAACATGCAGGGACGCTGGTGGCATTATGGCTATATTCTCATCATTTGTTTTGTGCTGGTAGGACGCCCCTGGACTATCAGGTCGTCACAGAGTATTGCACAATCTGTCCTCCCGTGCAGTATCCACCTCCTTCTTGGTTATGGGTCCCCAACTATATGGTGTTGCCTACATCAGCTAATCAAAATCCTAAGTACACTCTGCACCACACCCACCAAACACACCAGTGGACGGCTTGAGTGCAATAGAGTCGTCCACTAGGGGGGTTGGAGAGGGGAGGTCAGGAGTGTCAGGAGAGAGGAGTGAAGCTTGAGAAGTGGAAGAGAGAGGAGGTCAGGAGCAGGGCTCCTAGGAAGCTATCTAGGTGGCAGACGGTGGTCTGGGCCTAGAGGAGCTGGACCTCTGGTCGCAGGGGATTGTGGCAAGGGGCATGGAACTGTCGAGGAGGACTGCCGGCGGCCTTGCACCATCACCGGGCTGGGATCAGGGCACAACGGGGTACATGGACCCTAGGTCAGGGAGTAGCTTCAGGCAACCTGACAATTCACCTGACGAGAACGATGCCTTCAAGAGCCGCTCTCCACCCGCACCAAAATCGGGGTACTAGCACAACGAGGGGGATAGGACTTTCCACTCAAAGCGGTCCAGAAAATCCCAAGCGTGAACCCTGAGAGCAAGCTCCCACACTTAGCCATAATGGGGAACAGGACCCGGCAAGTTCCGTACTACCGGGACCAACAAAGAAGTAAACTTAGTGCCAGGAAGCAGGTCACAGATCACCAGGCAGCACCATTGGGGACGGTACCCGAACTAGCTCCCCTCAGTGGCAGCGGTATCCAGAACTTTGGTTTATCCAGTTGTTGGTGTCAGCTTAATGGACTGAGTGTGTACGCACGTGACGCCCTTTGCATCCAATGGCACTTCCCCAACCATCACCGAGCCCCGGGGTATTTCCCCTACCCGTGGAGGGTCACAATACCTGGCTGTCCCATTCCATCATCCCCGGGTACTCCCAACTGCAGCGGTGGTACTCCTAATTACCACATACCACGGGTCGCGTCACGAACTCTAATACACCCCCTGTAAATACCCCCTTCGTTTGAGTGGCCGCATGACCCCCGGGTCCGGAGACCCCTCGAGCCACCACGGATCCGGATCCGAACAGCTCGGTTGCTGGCATGGGGCGGCATACTGGTGTGGAAGATAGCAATGCCTCCTATCATGAGAATGCAATAACAGTATTTTATTATTACTGCCTTTTTAATGTCTATTCAAAGCGCCTGTATGAGCACCTTGTATAGAATATAAGCAGTTGCTCTGCTTCTATTACCACCAGTCATTATTTGGGTGTCTAGTCATGTGATGCTGCTGATGGATCCAATTAGACAGAGCACAATATTAACCGCAAAGGCACATTTACAAAGGCTATGTTATGATTGTTTTGGAGAAAGCTGGGGGCAGGGGCTTCTAGACAGATCCCAGGCTAGGGGGTGGGGGCCCTAGCTATCCCTGATCTCACAGTTACCTCTGTAGGTGAGAATGTCTGAGCCGCCTTCCTGGCCCTGCTCTTGACCAGCCCTGTTCTTATAACCACTCCCTCCTACCCTGGGAAGGGTCTGCACAAGAGTGTGATATAACCAATAGAGATAGACAAACAGGGGAAACCAAAACTCTATCTAACAGCATGCTCACACAAAGGTATAAGACAATAAGCTGTAAGGAGGAAAATAAGAGCAGAGAGGAAACAATCAGACAACGGGAGAATTCCCACAACAACTCCAAGCACCACACAATATAATCACCAGCAGGACTGGGACACATCTGCACATGCACACAGACCAACACAGCAATAAACTATAGTCAGCGCAGGAAGACAGATTCCACCATCTTTAAAAGGCGGGGAGCAGGTGTGATAGTAATGCGCATGCGCTGCCAACAGCAGTAATGAAAAAAAAGAGGAAAGTCAGGAAGAGGAATTATCACAGAGGACTCGACAAACAAAGTTCCACCCGGATGCTCAAGCCTGAGCACAAATTACATAATTTCTGAAGGTTTGAACAAGGATTATTCTGCAATCAAGTATTGGATTTCTCAATTAAAGGTATAATTTGAATCAGCATCCTAGCACCATTATGGCACTGCCTCTAGTTAATAGGATGAAACCTGGTGGTTGGTTGCCTTTAATGCTGAAAGGATCTCTGGAAAATGTACCAGTGACGAATGGTGTTCACCAGGAGCTGGAGGCTGATCATTTCCCAAATTTTGCCATGATTACTGAGTCTTAGATATGGCCCATTACCATGTGTTAGGCCCCCTTCACACGCATGTGCCTCCGGTACATGTTTGACAGTTTTCTCACGTACCGGGGACACGTACACATGTAGACCAAGGTATTCCTATGGTTTCGGACACACATAAGTATTTTGGCACGGAACATGTGTCCGTCCCGTACTTACGTGTATCCGTGTGTTTCTCACGCCGACATGTCCGTTTTCACTCCGGCATCACGGGTGTCACACGGAACGCAAACGTGTTACACGTAACACAAACGGAGCACACGGACGTGTTCCGTGTGACACGCACCGGAGAAAAGACATGTGTCTGTGAGAAAAAAACCCAAACCTTTACTCACCTTCTCCAGCCCTGCAGTCTCTGCCGCTGCTGTCACTTGCTTCCAACCGCAGCTCATTATGCTCATTGAATATTCACTTCACTGCGGCCGGAAGCAGCAGCAGTGGGGAGTCGGCAGGACCGGAGACCGAAGATCAGCACCACGGACAGCGACACCAGGGACAAGTGAGTAGAAAGTTCCCGTTCTACGTGTGTTATCACGGATAACACACAGAGAACACACGTGTGCCATACAAACGGCACACCGAGGGCAAAACGCACCTCTGACACGTCCGTGAAAAACGTGCGTGGTTTTTCATGTACGTGTGAAGAGGGCCTTAAGCAGTCTTCTGTGAGTAGACCTGACCCAGTAGCGGATTCTCCAAAGGATTTACTGGCCTGGTTGTAATAGGAAAATACTGCTTTACTGTTGGTCTTGTCCTGTATGCCAGTTGACCTCACCAGTGGCCGACGTTCGCTGTTGTCCATTATTAAGGTTCCAGTTGTATGAATACCATAGATCTGGTGGGACCCCTCTTGAAGTCTTCCAGAGGACACCAGTACATATTAGTAGTGTTAGATTATGGTACCCTTTACCCAGAGGTGATGCCTTTGAGAAAAACCTTTTCTAAGTAAATTGGTCGAGTTATTTTCTATATATTCTCTCGAATTTACCTTTGTAAAGCCAGCTTTACACCTTACAATTAGGTGTGCAATCTCGTATGTGATGTGACACGCCCAGGTTGCATATGGGATCTTATGAGATCGCATGTAGGTCGTTCATTTGCTGTCACACGTGCGTTAGTAGTCTATGTTAAATTGATCAATTTTGTGTGCGATCCTTTAGATCATGTGTTCTGTGACGTATACATTGGGCACCCTTTTTTTCTTTTATTTATTGACTTACCAAGCGTATGTAAAGTGTAGGGATGCGTTTTTACTATGCCATCTGCCATTCAGCTCTGCTATATGGCCGCTGACAGCAGATACAGACAGCCATGTAGCAGAGCTGAATGGCAGATGACAGCAGACACAGAAAGAGCCGCACGATCAGAATAAACTCGGGTTAACTTCACCCGACTTCATTGTCATGCTGCGGCTCTGTCTGTGTCGCGTCCTGATTAGTGGTCACCAGTGAAGGACTCACCGGTGACCGCTAAACTCCTGAGTAACTGAATTGAGCAGCCCTCTCTCATATACTCACCGATCCCCGATCACCGGCGCGGCGCTGCACGGCTTTCTCACTGCTGCGGCGGCTTTTACTATTTTGAAAAAGCCGGCCGCTCATTAAACAATCTCGTATTCCCTGCTTTCCCCACCCACCGGCGCCTATGATTGGTTGCAGTGAGACACGCCCCCACGCTGAGTGACAGGTGTCTCACTGCACCCAATCACAGCAGCCGGTGGGCGTGTCTATACTGTGCAGTGAAATAAATAATTAAATAATTAAAAAAAACGCCGTGCGGTCCCCCCCAAATTTAATACCAGCCAGATAAAGCCATACGGCTGAAGGCTGGTATTCTCAGGATGGGGAGCTCCACGTTATGGGGAGCCCCCAGCCTAACAATATCAGTCAGCAGCCGCCCAGAATTGCCGCATACATTAGATGCGACAGTTCTGGGACTGTACCCGGCTCTTCCCGATTTGCCCTGGTGCGTTGGCAAATCGGGGTAATAAGGAGTTATTGGCGGCCCATAGCTGCAAATAAGTCCTAGATTAATCATGTCAGGCGTCTCCCCAAGATGCCTTCCATGATTAATCTGTAAGTGACAGTAAATAAACACACACACACGAAAAAATCCTTTATTAGAAATAAAAACACAAACATATACTCTGGTTCACCACTTTAATAAGCCCGAAAAAGCCCTCCATGTCCGGCGTAATCCAGGATGCTCCAGCGTCGCTTCCAGCTTTGCTGCATGGAGGTGACCGGAGCTGCAGAAGACACCGCCGCTCCTGTCACCTCCATGCAGCAAATGAAGACAGCCGCGCGATCAGCTGAGCTGTCACTGAGGTTACCCAATGTCAGGTTTCCGGGTTTTCCAGTCCTCTTTTGAAAGAGCTTGCCCTCGGTTAACATGGAGTTTTATGTTCTGTTGCCCTACTTCCTGTCCAGCTGCTTAAAAGGCCGCCTCTAAGCCTAGTCCAGTGCCTGAGTATACTGCTTGCTGTGTGCTCCTGCTTTGCTGCTGCTGCTACTTGATTACCTTTGGATCCTCCTGAAAATCTACCGACCGACTCTGGACCATACCCGGTTTCTTCAAACTGTGCCCGGACTCCGTCTGCCGTCTTTGGTCAGCACGTCTGCCCGGTTTCTTCCGGTTCATAACCATTCTGGACTTTCATCCCGTACGGACACTTCTGGACTTTACCGCTTGCCCCTTGTGTCCCGGCTGCGGCGCATTTAGGCCTTCCGGGGTTGATTGCCGGACAGTCCCTGTATAGGGGTTCGCTCTGGTGGTCTCCCTGGGGGAGTCCGGTGCGTGGCCCCGGGAATCCCCTTCGCTCCGTTTCGGAAAGGTATTTTCATGTGTTTGTTATACTGTGTATTTCCGTTGTGTATCTACCGTGGTTACATATCATAAACATCTTGTACCACAAACTCGTCTCTGGCTGTCATTGCCCTAACGCTATCGAAATCCTCAAAACATACAATAGTATTACATTATACTCAGGCCACTAAGAGGATTTCGCTGGGGCAATGACTGAGACACGAGTAGATCAGCTCTTTTCTATGATTAACTCCTTGCAGCAGGAGATGGAGGTGGTGCAGACTAAACTTAGAGATGTGGAGACACAGCTGGGCCATGATCACCAGGTACTGGGTCCGGCTATACAGGATTTGCAAGTCAGAGTGGAGGCTCAGGAAGCCGGCCCCACTACGTCCGTATCAGCTGCCGGTATGCCTAGGTTACCCCCATTCCGTTTCAATGGTGACCGTAGACAGTTTCGTGGATTTGTGAACCAATGTATACTGTTTTTTGATGTACATGCTGATTATTACCGTTCTGACCGGTCAAAGGTGTTATGTATAATTATGTTATTAACCTCACGAGCACTGGCTTGGGCTAATCCTATGATAGAGAACCGGGACATCCGTTTAAATCACCTGGAGGACTTTCTGACCGCAATGGCGCAGATGTTTGATGATCCGAATCGCCGTGCTACCGCTGAATCGGCTCTCCTTTCCTTACGTCAGGGAAAGCGTTCTGTCATTGAATACGCCACTGAATTTAAGAGGTTAGTGGTAGACACCGACTGGGGAAACAATGCATTATTGTCTGTTTTCAGAAAGGGTTTGTCCGGTACCATCAAAGACGAGTTAGCCCATTCCGAATCTCCAGGGGATTTTGAACTGTTTCTCCAGCACTGTGTGCGTATTGATACCCGCTTGACGGAACGTAGACAGGAAAAATGGGCAGCTGTAAACCGTGTGAACAACTTTGCATTTCCTTCCAGAGAACCCGCTCTCAGGACGCCACGGGAGGCCGAGGACGTTCCTATGCAAGTGGACTCTCTGCAAAAGCGAGAGACCAATGAACGTTGCGAACACCGGCTCCGTGAGCGTTTGTGTTTCTATTGCGGTCAATCAGACCATTTCTTGATCGACTGCCCGAAACGTCCGAATCGCCCAAATAAGGTATTGGCAGCCATGGCAGAGTGTGACAACACGGACGCAGAGTCCGATATCTCTGAGGCAAGCGGACACTTGGATGCGGTATTTCCCTTGACTGTAATGTCAACCTCACCGAAGGACTCGGAAGGGAAATATACCCATTGCTCGCTCCCCATTCAGATCCGGTGGGAGGGACAGCTAATACCTACCTCTGCAATGATAGATTCTGGGGCAGGGGGAAATTTCATGGACTCCTCTTTTGCCAGGAAACACGGTATCCGGACTCAGCAAAGATCCTCACCGGTTACCATGGAGACGGTTGACGGATCTCCGTTAATCTCTGGACCAGTTGATCGGGAAACCGTACCGCTAGAATGCGTCATGAAGCCAGGTCAGCAGGAGACCCTTGTTTTCATGTTAATTTCTTCTCCTCATTTTCCGATTATTCTAGGTATTCCGTGGCTACGGTCTACAAATCCGGTCATCGATTGGGAAACTAAGGAAATATCCTTCCCACCGCAGAGTATTCCGACCATTAGTCCAACTGTTCCGGTTCCAGTAACACCGAATGCGGAAGGCACTGTACAGGTACCTGTTCTACCCCCGGTGTATAACGACTTTGCGGATATATGCGACAAAAGAAAAGCCGATCGGCTTCCCCCGCATAGACCGTATGATTGCCCCATAGACTTACTCCCAGGGGCGGAGATCCCGTTTGGTCATGTCTACCCGTTGGCGGCACCTGAGCTAGAAGCACTAAAAGAATACATTGATGAAAGTCTAGCTAAGGGATTTATTCGTCCGTCTACCTCACCAGCAGGGGCACCCATCTTTTTCGTGAAAAAGAAAGAGGGGACTCTGAGACCCTGTATTGACTACCGGGAACTGAATAAAATAACTATCCGGAACCGGTATCCGTTACCGTTGATTCCTGAGCTATTGGAGAGGGTCCAACAGGCAAAAATATTCACCAAATTGGATCTCCGTGGGGCATACAATCTACTCCGTATACGTCCCGGAGACGAGTGGAAGACCGCGTTCCGATGTCGGTATGGACATTTTGAGTACCTAGTGATGCCTTTTGGACTTTGTAACGCTCCCGCGACTTTCCAACATCTAGTTAATGATATTTTTAGGGATATCATGGACCAATTCATGGTGATTTATCTGGACGATATCCTAATCTTTTCTGATTCCCTACAGGAACACCAGGAACACGTCAAGACCGTACTTACCCGGCTGAGGGAAAACCACCTGTACATCAAACTGGAGAAATGTGAATTCCATTGCTCACAAATACAATTCTTAGGTTATGTCATCTCTCCTCAGGGACTGAACATGGAGTCTGGCAAGATACAAGCAATTCTAGACTGGCCGGAACTGGGGAACATCAAAGAGGTACAACGCTTTGTCGGTTTTGCCAACTTTTACCGACGTTTTATCCGTAATTTTTCAGAGATCGTTCGTCCCATCACTCTGTTAACCAAGAAAGGACAGAAGTTTGTGTGGTCCGCCCAGGCCCAGGAAGCTTTCCATCGTCTCAAGGTTTGTTTTACCTCAGCGCCTATATTAGTACATCCGAATCCCGCACTTCCCTTTATCGTGGAAGTCGACGCTTCCGACTACGCATTAGGGGCCATCCTTTCTCAAAGGACTGGGGACAAGAGTCTCTTACATCCGTGTGCTTTCTTTTCCCGCCGGTTGTCCCCTGCAGAAAGGAACTATGACATTGCGGACAAGGAATTGTTAGCGATTATTTCCGCTTTCAAGGAATGGAGACACCACTTACAGGGAGCCGCGCAGCAAGTGATAGTACTCACAGATCATCGTAATCTGGAATTTCTTAAGTCTGCCAGGTGCCTGTCTCCACGGCAAGCCCGTTGGAGCCTATTCCTTAACCAGTTCAATTTTGTGGTTACATACCGTCCAGGTTCACGTAATGGGAAAGCCGATGCCTTGTCCCGAATCCACGCCGTGGACTCCGTGCCTGGAACCCCGTCTCAGACCGTGTTATCGGATGCCAATTTCGTTGGAGTAATCCAGGACCAGGACTTGTGGAAGGACATCAAGCTGGCCTATGATGGTGACGTATTTCTTGCTGCCCCCCCGAATGATGTAACTCTTGTTCTTCGGAATGGTGTGTGGTTGAGAGAGCGACGCATTTATGTCCCGGAGGCCGTAAGACTTCGGGTTCTCAAGTTGGTCCATGACTCCGTGTTGGCTGGTCATAGGGGGGTACAGAAGACGCAGGAATTTCTGAACCGTTTTTTCTGGTGGCCTACCTGTTTAAAGGATGTAAAGGACTATGTCCACTCATGTGTGGTTTGTGCCCGGTGCAAGGTCCCTCGTGTGGCTCCTACAGGACTCCTCCAACCGTTACCCGTGCCATCTCGCCCTTGGGGGTCTATCTCAATGGATTTTATTGTGGAGTTGCCCGTCTCAGACGGTCACAATACCATTTTAGTGGTGGTGGATCGGTTGACTAAAGCTGCTCACTTTATTCCGTGTGCCGGTCTTCCCTCAGCCGCAGAGACAGTGTATCTGGTTATCCAGAACGTATTCCGATTGCATGGGGTACCAGACGAGATCATCTCTGACCGGGGCGTGCAGTTCACGTCTAGGTTCTGGAAGGGGTTTTGTACGGCACTCCAGATTGATGTCTGTTTGTCTTCTGCATACCATCCTCAGACAAATGGGCAAACCGAACGGACCAATCAAACCCTGGAACAATACCTTCGCTGTTATGTCAGCCATCTGCAGGACGATTGGTTGAAGATGCTTCCGTTGGCGGAGTTCTCGTATAACAACACTCAGAGCAGCTCCACTAAGGTAACGCCCTTCTTTGCTAACTTGGGTTACCATCCGACTATTTTGCCTAGGTCACCGGTTGCGGTCTCAGTGCCTGCGGTGGAGGACCGATTGACAGAGCTACGACAAAATCTGGAGGTTCTGAAGGACACTGTGGCTACAGCTCAGGAGCGTTACAAGAGGTCGGCAGACGCTCACCGGAAACCGGCACCCATGTATAAGGTAGGGGACTCTGTATGGTTGTCCACCAAGAACCTGAGATTGGGTGTTTCTTCGCAGAAGCTGGGACAAAAATTCATCGGTCCGTTCAAGATCACCGGGATCGTGAGCCCTGTGGCCTGTCGGCTGCGGTTACCGCACCATCTAAAGGTACACCCGGTCTTTCATGTTTCTCTCCTCAAATCCGTCTCTCCCAATACGTTTCATGGTCGTGTCGTGCCTCCTCCTCCGCCTGTGATGGTCGACGGCGAGGAGCAGTTCGTGGTTGAGGACATTATTGACTCCCGGCTCCATCGTCGTCGGCTTCAGTATCTGGTACGTTGGCAGGGGTACGCCCCCGAGGACGATTCCTGGGAACCGGTGGGTAACATTCGAGCACCCCTGAAGATCGCTCAGTTTCATCGACGGTACCCGGACAAGCCGGGCCCTGACCCGTCCTGAGGCCGTTTCTGGGGGGGGGAGTAATGTCAGGTTTCCGGGTTTTCCAGTCCTCTTTTGAAAGAGCTTGCCCTCGGTTAACATGGAGTTTTATGTTCTGTTGCCCTACTTCCTGTCCAGCTGCTTAAAAGGCCGCCTCTAAGCCTAGTCCAGTGCCTGAGTATACTGCTTGCTGTGTGCTCCTGCTTTGCTGCTGCTGCTACTTGATTACCTTTGGATCCTCCTGAAAATCTACCGACCGACTCTGGACCATACCCGGTTTCTTCAAACTGTGCCCGGACTCCGTCTGCCGTCTTTGGTCAGCACGTCTGCCCGGTTTCTTCCGGTTCATAACCATTCTGGACTTTCATCCCGTACGGACACTTCTGGACTTTACCGCTTGCCCCTTGTGTCCCGGCTGCGGCGCATTTAGGCCTTCCGGGGTTGATTGCCGGACAGTCCCTGTATAGGGGTTCGCTCTGGTGGTCTCCCTGGGGGAGTCCGGTGCGTGGCCCCGGGAATCCCCTTCGCTCCGTTTCGGAAAGGTATTTTCATGTGTATTTCCGTTGTGTATCTACCGTGGTTACATATCATAAACATCTTGTACCACAAACTCGTCTCTGGCTGTCATTGCCCTAACGCTATCGAAATCCTCAAAACATACAATAGTATTACACCCGCTGTCACTGGATCCAGCGGTGGCCGCGGGTAACCTCAGTGACAGCTCAGCTGATCGTGCGTCTGTCTTCATTTGCTGCGTGGAGGTGACAGGAGCGGCGGTGTCTTCTGCAGCTCCGGTCACCTCCATGCAGCAGAGCTGGAAGCGATGCTGGAGCATCCTGGATTACGCCGGACATGGAGGGCTTTTTCGGGCTTATTAAAGTGGTGAACCAGGGTATATGTTTGTGTTTTTATTTCTAATAAAGGATTTTTTTCGTGTGTGTGTGTTTATTTACTGTAACTTACAGATTAATCATGAAAGGAATCTCGGGGAGACGCCTGACATGATTAATCTAGGACTTATTGGCAGCTATGGGCTGCCAATAACTCCTTATTACCCCGATTTGCCAACGCACCAGGGCAAATCGGGAAGAGCCGGGTACA
This sequence comes from Anomaloglossus baeobatrachus, assembly GCF_048569485.1. Classification (NCBI taxonomy): domain Eukaryota; kingdom Metazoa; phylum Chordata; class Amphibia; order Anura; family Aromobatidae; genus Anomaloglossus; species Anomaloglossus baeobatrachus. The sequence continues at coordinate 345,903,596 of NC_134355.1, read as the reverse complement.
GTCCCAGAACTGTCGCATCTAATGTATGCGGCAATTCTGGGTAGCTGCTGACTGATATTGTTAGACAATATGGGAACTCCGGCACACTCACTATCACCCTTAGAGACACAGAAAATCGGAAAACATGAAGCTGATGTCAAAATCCTTTTCTTTTTATTTTGTGGTGAAAATGTGCCAAAACGTGCTGTACAATAGTCCGCCAATCACAACGTTTCGGCCAATATGGCCTTCTTCAGGTCGGACAGGCTGAATATAATATATACAAGAAACAAAACAAAAATACAGGACATCCATCAGTATAGAAAATTGGAACACATGAGGATATCATATACATTGGGATAACAGGAAAAAAATAATAGGAGACAATGATACAGAGTCATGGCTACATAGAAATATACAAATGCGTCAGCATCAATGATTAAGAGTGAAGTAGGGAAAAAAAAACATTGGAGAAATGTTGAAAAAATATAACCAACCAAAAATGGATAATCCCATGAATCCATAGTGGTATGTGCGCGTTTGTGTGATGTCAATATTATGTGACGTACATGGTAAAGAGGCTCACCTTAAGAATACAAGGACACAAAGTGGATGAATATGCACAGGACACTGTCGTTAGACCTATGGTGTAATAGAATTGGTCAAATTGTTGAAAAAATGGCGTCAGGATGTCATTTCTAAGAGATTATTTTGTAATCATACCAATTCCGGGATGCTATATGGATCAAGGTATGCAAGATAGTCAGTTTCGGAATGCAATATAGGTGAAAGGTAGCACTGGGGAAAGATAACAAATGTATAAATAGAAGGAAATCACAGCTATGTGTGGTTAAACGTGTAATGGTTACCTGTTATCAAAACATATGGATCCCAGACATTGTATTAAATCAGTGGTATGGTGGCGTGTGATCATGCTCACAGGGGGTCTGGATTATATCGAAGCCAACACCTATAGCAGATGACATATCTTGGTAAATATGATTCATACGGGAAATGTCATAGGGGATGACCAAAAAATTCATAAATTACCTCAGTGATCCATAGAATGTGGATAGGTCTCTGACGTGATCAGAAGTCTAAGATGGTCTGTGAAATGCGGTGATTTCTATTAAGGACTGGAGAGAAAGAAGGAGAAGGATAGAAGGAAAGAAAGAGAGAAAGAGAGAAAGAAAAAGGAAGAAAGAGAGAGGGAAAGAAAAAAGGAAGGAAAGAGGGAGAGAGAAGAACTCCTGTGTCCCACCCAAGCAGCGGTGAGGCACATCTGCTCCATTCCTCTCCTGCTGGAGAACTCCTAACTGTTGTGTTGGCTGCTAACTCCCCCTAAGTGGCTGCTCCTCCCCCGGATCTCTGTCACTAGTGGGTGGTGCCCCCCATATTTGAAGGCAACCTTAAGACCCTACCTTAGCCTGGTCCGCATTGGGGAGGGCAACCTGGTTGTGTATCTGAGTGTGTAAGTGGTGAAAATAGTACTGACCTCCTCTGGATCTGGGTTAAGCATTACACCTTAAATCAGGTGCAGTACTCTGTGGTGACTGAAGCCTCAGGGGCGCCACACTAGTCTCCACAGTGAAGAGAAAGTTCCCTACCAAGTGGCAAGAACCCTATGATGTTATAGAAAAGGTGGAATTGGTCAATTATAAAGTACACCAACCAGGGAAAAGGAAGCCCAAACATTTGTAGGCAGGGGTGAGATCAAGCCTAAAGTGAACAAGATGGAGTGAATAAAGAGATGGCCATGCCCCCTCACAAAAAACAGGTAGGAACATTCCTGGGAACTGTGGGCTATTACAAGAGGGTTGCCCCTAATTAAGCTGGTGTCAGATCATGTCCCACTAAGATGAATATTGGAGAAAAAGGGGAAAAATGCCCACCCGGGTAACCCCATGGTTTTCACTCTGCATTATTTTAACTTTTATGTGGAGCATAGACCTAGAAATGTAGGTTCTCTGTCTTGGGTAAACTGTTTAATGGCAGAAGGTGTCTGGACCCCCAGCTTTGGGCAGGGATGGAGGGTGTGTATAAGAAAGCAGTAGGTATGGTCCTGGATGGCAAGTATGTGTCACCAAGGTGGCTTGCATTGCTGAAGAAAATACTGGGAGAGGTGTGCTAGTAACAATAGGTTACTGAGATGGTTTTATTTTGACTGGTTTTGAGTCTGGGATCTAGAAGCGACCAAACGATCCTGGGTGGTAAAGGTTGTTCCCATATTCCAGTCTGGGTCTTACATGCCTAATAAAAGGCAGCAGACTACTAGCTCAGGGTGTGGTTGTTGTGCTGAGGCTGGAGAAAGAGGAAGCTGGTGGATAATTTGTATTATAGCCTGAGAGGTTCCTGTGACACCAAGTTGGTGAGACCGTTTGATTTATTTTTGCGTTATCCAAAGAAGGGACTTTTTTATTAATTTTTTCTGAAGAAAGCTGTTTCATTTTGAGCTGAAAAGTTTATAAAAAACAATAAACTGTTATTTTGGTTTGATATTAACACCTGTGTTGAGGAGAGCTATTGGATCAAATACTTAATTAACCTCTGGACATAGAGGACTGTGGGAAGTGTGTTCAATGAAATCGATTCTCTATACATAAGCCAGTTTTAACAGAGATCCAAGATAGCCTCTGATGAAATCATAAACCTGCCTATCAGCATCACCATGGATCTGCCTGATGATGTCATAGACCCGCCCATCAATGTCACCATGGGTCTGCCCAATGACATCATAGACCCACCCATCAGCATCACCGCAGATCCGCCCCGATGATGTCATAGACCCGCCTACGATGATGCCCACCAATCAGCTCATAGACTAACACATCAGGGCATTCCCACTGTAGAGCCGACCATGCCCCTTTTCCTAGTTTATATAAGGGCATGTTTCAGTTGAAATAAACTCTGTTTTGGGCCACCTCTGATCGAGGAAAGGTGAACATCCGACTGTGTGTGTCTGATGTTATTTTTCAAGCATGCACTTGATCTTCAATAATTAGGTCAGGCAGCAGGCAACACGTGAACCTTTGTAAGAGTTCACCGTAACACCTTGTGCCTGCGCATGTCCAAATGACTATCCCTATAGTATATATAATAAAATATTAATAGCATATTTATTTTGCAAAACCCAGAATGCCCGTTTAAGGCCTCTTTCACACGCCAGTAATTCTGGTACGTATGTGACAGTTTTTATACGTACCATAATCACGGACATACGCAGACCCATTGAAATCAATGGGTCTCTGCACACATTAGTGATATTTCACTGACCGTGTCTACATGTGGCGTACACGCATGTCCGTGATTTTCGCATGGAGACATGTGTAACACCCTGGAAAACCAGGTAGATGTACACATAGGCCCCTGCATAACACCTATCCCACAAAGGGTTAAATCAGCCGACCTGAAACCCTAGTCACCCGCCCTTAGGGAAGGACAGACACACCAGTGGGCGGGACCAGGCAGTTAGGAAACACCCACCTAGAGTTCTGGAGAGCCTGGGGCGGGAAAACAGTCAGTTGAGTAGCGTTAACGTTCAAGTTCAAGTGAAGTGGAGGTGCCAAGCTGACAGGTGCCAGGATAGGAGCCCTACAAAATGGGGTAGAGAAGGGGTTAATGCCGCGCATCAGCCAAATGAAGATGTAGAATGTTGATGAAGATAAATATTCCTTTATTTCATAGGTCTACGCGTTTTGAGGTAAAACCTGTTCCTCAGGACCAGTACATCAACAACAAGTCAAGGATCGGAGCCCTAACACCTTGGCTAGCTGGCAGACGGTAGCCAGAGTCTGCAGGAGACGGGAAGACAGCTGCCGGGGATCCGAGGTGGACCGGGACAGGGTTGGAGCCCGCCAGTACCGACACAGGAGAACAGACCCGGAAACCGTGTGCACAGAGGGGGTACTTGGACCCTGAAGCCAGGACCGGAACCGACGGCCTAGCTAATTAACCAATTGAGGGCAGGATTTTAGGTCCTGTCCCAACCTAAGTCCCGAAAAGCAGACAACCACCCACCGAGAGGGATAGGGCAACTGCCAGGGCCCATAGATCCCAAGGGTCAGCGTCAGACGGGCATGGCTCCCAACCAAAGGACCGGGAGCACACTCCCGTGTTTCAAACCGGGAAGTCCTACCTACAACACACTGAGTGCAGAGGAGAGAGACTTTGACTACCAGCCCGGGTGTGGGATCAGATACACCCGTCTGCGGCAGCCATCCACCATCACCTTGGTTTACCACAAGACTTGTGTGCTTTATTCGACCGTGAGTAACACCCCCGGCCTGGCCGGGTGCGCCGGCCCCTGCAATCACCATCCTCAGCATAGAGACACTGGGCCTCGGGACATCCATCCCTACCCACGGAGGGGTTAATATCCAGCTGCCAGCCCAACATTCCCGGGAGACCTGCAACGGCAGCGGTGGTGCTGCATCTCACCACACACCATGGGTGGCGTCACAGACATTTTACAACCAATTCCGCATAAATATGTCCCCCTTTATTCGGAGTGTCCGCGCGACCCCCGTGTCCGGAGAACCCCTTGAGCCGTACCGTAGATCCGGATCCGAGAGCAGCACCGGCTGCTGGCACGGGGGCGGCACACATGTCCATTTTTTTCTGACATTACTGATGTCCCACGGACTACACTATGGTGTGATCTGTGAAACACGTACCAGAAAAACACGTACATTGAAAATAAAAAGCTTTTTATACTCACCTTCTCCAGTGCTGCTGTGTTCAGCCGCTGCTCTCTGCTGCTTCCAGGCCGGAAAATTATTCTCATGCATATGCATTTATGCAACATACAGCTAATCCGGAAGTGGCTGCAGATGGGAGACAGCGGCAGCCAGAAACACAGCAGAGCCGAAGAGTTCAGCACGGAAAGCAGGCGTGGGGACAGTTGAGTATACGTCCATGTGCTATCACTGATCACGGATCATGGATCACGGATAGCACATGGATAACTCATGTGTGACGTGAATCACGGCACACGGAGGGACATATGCATTTTTTACACGTCAGTGAAAAACGTCTGTGTGAAACAGGCCTAACAGTTATGCATATATAAATATGTGATATCAAGTGTACATATTTACACTAGTGGCCAAAATTGAGGCAACACCCTCAAGATTTATGAATTTTTAGCATTTTGCCAATACAAATCCAAATTTCATGAATGCTTTTGATTTCACAGTAAAGTTTTTAAGTAGAAATAACAAAATCTCATATAGAAGCGCAATATTAGTAGGAAATTTGTTCATTTGTCAACAAATTGGACACTATTGTCACTCAGATGACTGTGGGAGAAAAGCCAGTTATTTGTCCTATTTTCATATCTAACACTAAAATGTTAACACTTAGTTGGATAGCAATTACCTGCCGCCTACCAACTGCATCTCTGGACATGCAGCCCCATACCATAATACTCAGAGGATGCTTCATGGTGGGTACTGTACACTCTGGCAAGCAATCCTCTCCAGGTTGTCGTCGAACGTAGCAGATACAGTCACTGCCAAAGATGGATATGCGTGTCTCATAGCTCCATAAAAGATTTCTCCATTGTTCAATGGTCCATTTAGAATGTTCTTAGGCCCACTGCAGACGTTTCTGACGCTGTGAGGCATTAAAAAATGGCTTTTTATCTGATATCCTGGCTCTTAACCTCGCGTTTACCAATCGTTGTCGAACCGTCCGATCGGACACTGTCACTCCAGTGTGGACACACTCCTTGTTGATGTCAACAGCAGTTAATTTCCTGTTATTTAGGGCGATTCTAACAATTCTTCCATCAGTAAGAAGAGTTGTAGCCTTCTCCCTTCCTCTACCTGGTTTATTCTTTATCGAACCAGTCTCTTGAAACCGCTTACACACTTTGAGAGCGCTGGCCGGTGTGTTCCCTTTTCCAATTTGTGCTGCAATATCCCAATAACTGTACCCTTCTCCTCTTAAAGTAACAGCTTTGGCTCTCTCCTTAGGTGACCAATCCTGTCTAATACTGCTGGCTATTTAAAAAATCTCAAATTTAAACGAAAAAATGGTGAAAATCACTTAATATGTCATTATATCACACTCTTAGGTCTGTTTCACACGTCAGTGAAAAACACAGACATTTTTCACTGACGTGTTAAAAATGCATATGTCCCTCTGTGTGCCATGAATCATGTGGGTTGTCCATGTGCAATCCGTGAGACATGATCCATCATCCGTGATTGCACATGGCGATAAACTCACCTGTCCCCGCTCCTGCTGTCCGTGGTGCTGAAATCTCCGACTCTGCTATGTTTCCTGTCGCCGTTGACCCCGCTGCAGCAACTTCCACGTCGGCTGTGGCTGCATACATGAATATGCATACCAGTAATTAGTCGGCTCTGAAGCAGCAGCCAGCAGAGGCCGGAGAGAGCGTCGCTGGGGAAGGTGAGTTAAAAATGCTTTTTATTTTCAATGTACGTTTTTTTTCTGGTACATATTTCAAGGACCACACCATAATGTGGTCCGTGGGATGTCAGTGATACCAGAAGAAAAAACGGACATGTCTCCGTGCGGAGCACACGGACACGTGTGTTTGCCGCATGAAAACACGGTCAGTGAAAAATCACTGATGTGTGCCCAGACCCATTGATTATAATGGGTCTGCGTATGTCCGTGATTCTGGTACGTATAAAAACTGTCACATATGTACCAGAATCACTAGCATCTGAAAGAGGCCTTATAGTTATAAGTACAGTTAGTTACATATACATAGTTAGTTATATATACAGTTGTATATAATGCAACAAAAAATGCAACAAAGTTGTGGCGCTTATTTTTGGAAAAAAGTCAGACAACTAATAGTTGGTGTAAACTATGACTAAAAAGTTTTAAATTAAACAGACTTATAAAACAGCACAAATCACTTTGATAATTCTGGCATATTTACTATTATCTTGAAAGAACATTCCTATGAAAACTTCTTTAACCATAATTGTGCAGGCTGCTGACCACATGATAAATGAGCAAAATGCTCGTTCGTAGGGTGAAATGATCTTTTGATTTGCCCAATGCATCATCATTCTCGGCGGCAGATCGTCCTATGTAAACAGGATTTGCGCCACTGAGAACAATGGTATCCTAAGCAAACTAAACAATTTATTACTGATTCAATGTGTATTTGAAGTCAGGTTCGAATTTCTAACCAGGCTTTTTAACCGCTTAACGACCGCGGGCAGTAATCTTACGTTCTAGCGGTCATAGTGTTAATCCCACCCCAAATGCCCGCGGTGCACATGTTAGCTGATTTATACAGCTGACATGTGTGCTTACAAGGTACGAGCAGATCCACAATCCGTCCATACCTGTTAACCCCTAAATGCCGCTGTGAAACTGTCACAGTGGCATTATAATAGCGGTAGCGGTAATCCATTACCACCCAACACAGGACGTCATCACGTGGATCCAATTGTTGTCATTTTAGCATAGGGTCATGTGATGACTCCTGTAGCTCACATGACTCACTTCCTATCTCACACAACTGAGAGCTGTGTGAGATAGGAGATAAGCATATCTGGTGTTCACAGCTATATAGCTGTGATCAGCAGATATGTAAGAGTGATTAGACTGACTCTTAAGGTGGCTTTACACACTGCAACATCACAAACGACATCGCTGTAACGTCACCGGTTTTGTGACGTAATAGCGACCTCCCCAGCGACATAGCAGTGTGTGAAACCCTGCTGTGAAGTTGCTGATCGCTACAAATCGTTCAGGACCATTCTTTGGTCCTTTGTTTCCCGCTGTGCAGCATGATCGCTAAAAAGTCTCAGTGTGTAAAGGGGACTTTACAGCGACTTCGTTAGCGACTTCCCTTTCAAAAAGCTGCTTTACAACGTCCCCAATGACTAGCTAGGTCGTTCTGCAGGTCCGGATCGCTGTTGCGTCGTTGGCCAGGTCTGCCTGTTTGACAGCTCACCAGAGACTTTGTAGCGATCCTGGCCAGGTTGGGATCGCTGGTGGGATCGCTAGAAAGTCTCAGTGTGTAAAGGGGCCTTTATAGTCCCCTAGGCGAACTACTAAAATAAAAAAAAGTTTTGAAAAATAAAAAAAATAAAAAAATTCTAAAAGTTTAAATCACCCCCCTTTCGCCCCATTGAAACTACAGGGTTAAAATGCCCGATCTATCAAAATATAAAATCAATTAATCTGAGCAGTAATTGGCATACCAGAAAAATATTCCAAACGCCAAGATTATGTTTTTTGGTCGCCACAAATTTGGCGCAAAATGCAATAACAGGCGATCAAAACATAGCATCTGCGCCAAAATGGTATCGTAAGAAACGTCATCTTGAGACGCCAAAGATAAGCCATCATTGAGCCGTAGATCCAAAAAAATGAGAACACTACCGGTCAGTGAAAATGACACAAAACGTACACCAATTTTTTGGACAAACTTCTGATTTTTTTTAACCTCTTAGATAAAAGTAAACTTATTCATGTTTGGTGTCTAGAAACTTGCACTGACCTGAGGCATTACAACAACACATCAGTTTTACCATATAGTAAACACTGTGAATAAAATATCTCAAAAACAATTGTGCAATCGCACTTTTTTTTGCTATTTGTATGCATTTGGAATTTTTTTGCCGTTTTTCAGTACATTATATGGTAAAATGTATGATTTAATTTAAAAGTACAACTTTTTCTGCAAAAAACGAGCCCTCACATGCCTATATTGACGGAAAAATAAAAACGTTACAGCTCTCGGAAGAAGGGTGGCGAAAAAAAAATGGAAAGCGCAAAATCTGCCGGTTGTGAAAGGGATAAGTACTGCATTGAGTAAATACACACTACATTTGCACTAAGAATCAGACAGTAATAATAAATATGTCCTTATTGAGTAAACATTACTTGTCATCTTATAGAACACTTGTGGTAAGACATCACCTTGACGCTCTGAAATGACAATGGAAAGCTCATCATTGTTTTACTGTAAGAGTATTTAGGCTTCTACTTAAATATGTTTTTCCTGACAAATGTCATGCTTTTAATCTGAATAAGGATGAAATAATGCCATTAATAACTCTATTTTTCATGTATTTTTATAGATATTTGTGCCTTAGTGTAACAAAATTATAATAACGCTGGTTAATTTAGTTTATCACTTTAATCAAAGAATGTTACATTTGTTTTAACAATTTAAAGAGGCATTGTGATGTATTTGTCCACAACTTTTGTCGAGGCCTCTGCCACACTCACGTGCCTCTAGTACGTGTTTGGCAGTTTTTTCATGTACCGGAGGCATGTACACACGTGGACATATGATTTCATAATTGTTTGGACACACGTATGGGGTACTTTACACATTGCGACATCGCTAGCATTGGCTAGCGATGCCGAGCGCGATAGTACCCGCCCCCATCGCACATGCGATATGTGGTGATTGCTGCAGTAGCGAACATTATCGCTACGGCAGCTTCACACGCACATACCTGCTCGGCGACGTCGCTATAACTGCCGAACTATCCCTCCTTCAAGGGGGAGGTGCTTGCGGCGTCACAACGACGTCACCGCGACGTCACTAATCGGCCGGCCAATAGAAGCGGAGGGGCAGAGATGAGCGGGACATAACATCCCGCCCACCTTCTCCCTTCCACATTGCCGTCGGGCCGCAGGTAAGGAGATGTTTGTTGCTCCTGCGGGTTTACACACAGCGATGTGTGCTGCCGCAGGAGCGACAAACAACATCGTACCTGCGGTCGACCCGACATTATGAAAATGAATGACGCTACATAGATCACCGATTTTGGATGCTTTTGCGATCGTTTATCGGCGCATCTAGGATTTACTTGTTGCGATGTCGTTACCGTCGCCGGATGTGCGTCACTAACAACGTGACCCCGACGATATTTTGGAAGCGATGTCGCAACGTGTAAAGCCCCCCCTAAGTATTGTGGAACGGAACGTGTGTCCGTTCTGTACTTACATGTGTCCGTGTGTTTCGCACGCTGACATGTCCACGTATTCTCTGGCAGCATGGATGTAGTGTGGATGCGGTCCCGTGTGACATGCGCCAGAGAAAACGCATGTGTCAGAGAAAAAAACCCAAACCTTTACTCAACGTCTCCAGCCCTCCTGTCTCTGCCGCTGCTGTCACTTGCTGCCGACTGCCGCTCATTATGCTCATTTAATATTCACTTCTCTGCAGCCGGCAGCAGCAGCAGCAGCGGGAATCGGCAGGGCTGGAGACCGAAGATCCACAACTTGTTCAATGTCCCATCCTGGTCCCCTATTGTGCCATTCCACAAACACACACACACACACACACACATATTATGCTCACCTCACCTTCCTTTCCCACGCCGTCCTTCTGGTTCTTATAGTTTGCCGATACAGAATGTGTATCGGGTAACCATTATGACCAATGCCGGAGCTTCTGCTGCCAGAGCGCTGATGTCAAAGGCATGAGCCGCTTGCCTCTGATTGGTCAGCGTGCTGCCTTTGAGAAGCGGCTGACAGCTGAAGTTCCTTCATCGTTGCGTTGGTTATCCGATACACGTCCTGTAGCGGTGAACTACAAGAACCAGGAGGCCGATGATGGAACGGAAGGTAAGGTGACCATAATGTGTGTGTGTGCGTGTTTGTGTGGACTGCAAGAGCGGGTCAGAGCGCGGTGAAAGTACGGAACTGGAAGTGTGTGCAGTGAGTATTTTTCGTACAGCAAAAATTGCTCGTAAACTGAGTTACAAATTTACAGCAACTTTTGCTCGTATAGCGAAATACTCGCACACCGAGGTACTCGTAAACCAAGGTTCCACTATACATCCATATTATTAACAAACATGTTGTAAACTCTCTGTGCAAGAACTAATTAAAATGGGCTAGATAAGGTTCTAGAATTAACAATGCATTCGGGGTTGGTCGTTGTTATAAATAAATTCCAAATTAAAAGTCTTTAAGGCAATCTATTACCATGTTTCCCCGAAAATAAGACACTGTCATAATATTTTTTGCCATGAAAAATGTGCTAGGTTTTTTTTTGGGGTAGTGCTTATTCTCAGGGAAACACAGTTGGAGGTATGTTTACCTCCCCCAAAAAGTAGAACCTTCTGGACATCTGTGTCGCTTCTAGGTCCTCCTGCGATCTTCAGCGGCCGCTCAAAGCAGGTATGCTTCACAGCAATCCTCCCCTGCTTCTGGCTGACACTCACATATCAGATCACACACACACATCAGATTGCACATACAATCACACATCAGATTGCACATACAATCACACATCAGATAGCACACATACACAACACCCGGTGATACCTATTGCTTTCAGCCCACAGGGGAACCTGGGACGCAGTGCAATGGAGCACGAGGACCAGCGGTGGAACGCATATGTAGCACCCCTATGAAGCCAACAGGGAGCTACAAGGTACTGCATCCCCACTGGGATGCAAGGCCTACCTCCTAGGGACCCAGAAGACCAGTGCCAATAACACACAAACACTCCAGGTAATGCCATTTTTCCCCAACATCCCCCATAGAATGATACAAGGCTAGGGTCAGACCAATGGATGGCCGCGTAGAGGTACTGCACCACAGCAGTAAGAAAGGCGCAAAAAGAAAGCCCTGCCCCCGGGGAGGGTCCATAGTATAAAATGAAACCGGAAGCAGGGAGCCCGGAGGCCTTGCCACAGAATGCTTCCAGGACTGAACAACATGTCTGCACCGGGAGAACGTACCAGCGTACCAGGTCACCCAGGGACCTGGACCACGGAGAGACTAGAGGTGGAAGTCCAGCGGCTGTGCTGGACTCCGCGTGCAGAACACCTGCAGAGCATCAAGGAGTGGAAGGTAAAAAAGGGAACCAGCACGATCTGAAATTGGCATGCATCAAATAAAAAGTGAAAATTCACAAATTTATTCCAACTGTACTATGATAAAAAAATGAGATTTTTAGCAAATAATTGATCAATTTTTTGAGCCACCCCTGCCAACGTCACGGCAAATCTCAATAGGGGGGTCCTACTCTACATTCTGTATTTCATGTGCCATGCGGCCTCCTAGATAAAGTTAAAAGCAGAACCATAATAGAGCACACATACCTGTAACCTGTATATAACCGCTTCTATGTTGCAAAAAGGCACTTGTGGATAGAGACCAGCCCAGGTCCCAGCATGTGGAGCAAGCCCTACACATACCAGGACTATATCAGAACTGATCCTCCCAGTGTCAAACAGCAACCATTGATAAAGGCGGACCAGATCCAAGAATGGTGCTTAATTAGCATTGCCTGTGGAAAGGGGTGAGGTAACTGAGTCTGAACAGCTACCAACAGGAGGAATATATTGCAAACCAAAATCAGGCGTGCATGGTATGGTGTTGGTCAGACACCAGATTTGTAGCATAACTACGGTCAAAACAGAGAAAAAAAGGGAACCAGCACGATCTGAAATTGGCATGCATCAAATAAAAAGTGAAAATTCACAAATTTATTCCAACTGTACTATGATAAAAAAATGAGATTTTTAGCAAATAATTGATCAATTTTTTGAGCCACCCCTGCCAACGTCACGGCAAATCTCAATAGGGGGGTCCTACTCTACATTCTGTATTTCATGTGCCATGCGGCCTCCTAGATAAAGTTAAAAGCAGAACCATAATAGAGCACACATACCTGTAACCTGTATATAACCGCTTCTATGTTGCAAAAAGGCACTTGTGGATAGAGACCAGCCCAGGTCCCAGCATGTGGAGCAAGCCCTACACATACCAGGACTATATCAGAACTGATCCTCCCAGTGTCAAACAGCAACCATTGATAAAGGCGGACCAGATCCAAGAATGGTGCTTAATTAGCATTGCCTGTGGAAAGGGGTGAGGTAACTGAGTCTGAACAGCTACCAACAGGAGGAATATATTGCAAACCAAAATCAGGCGTGCATGGTATGGTGTTGGTCAGACACCAGATTTGTAGCATAACTACGGTCAAAACAGAGAAAAAAAGGGAACCAGCACGATCTGAAATTGGCATGCATCAAATAAAAAGTGAAAATTCACAAATTTATTCCAACTGTACTATGATAAAAAAATGAGATTTTTAGCAAATAATTGATCAATTTTTTGAGCCACCCCTGCCAACGTCACGGCAAATCTCAATAGGGGGGTCCTACTCTACATTCTGTATTTCATGTGCCATGCGGCCTCCTAGATAAAGTTAAAAGCAGAACCATAATAGAGCACACATACCTGTAACCTGTATATAACCGCTTCTATGTTGCAAAAAGGCACTTGTGGATAGAGACCAGCCCAGGTCCCAGCATGTGGAGCAAGCCCTACACATACCAGGACTATATCAGAACTGATCCTCCCAGTGTCAAACAGCAACCATTGATAAAGGCGGACCAGATCCAAGAATGGTGCTTAATTAGCATTGCCTGTGGAAAGGGGTGAGGTAACTGAGTCTGAACAGCTACCAACAGGAGGAATATATTGCAAACCAAAATCAGGCGTGCATGGTATGGTGTTGGTCAGACACCAGATTTGTAGCATAACTACGGTCAAAACAGAGAAAAAAAGGGAACCAGCACGATCTGAAATTGGCATGCATCAAATAAAAAGTGAAAATTCACAAATTTATTCCAACTGTACTATGATAAAAAAATGAGATTTTTAGCAAATAATTGATCAATTTTTTGAGCCACCCCTGCCAACGTCACGGCAAATCTCAATAGGGGGGTCCTACTCTACATTCTGTGTTTCATGTGCCATGCGGCCTCCTAGATAAAGTTAAAAGCAGAACCATAATAGAGCACACATACCTGTAACCTGTATATAACCGCTTCTATGTTGCAAAAAGGCACTTGTGGATAGAGACCAGCCCAGGTCCCAGCATGTGGAGCAAGCCCTACACATACCAGGACTATATCAGAACTGATCCTCCCAGTGTCAAACAGCAACCATTGATAAAGGCGGACCAGATCCAAGAATGGTGCTTAATTAGCATTGCCTGTGGAAAGGGGTGAGGTAACTGAGTCTGAACAGCTACCAACAGGAGGAATATATTGCAAACCAAAATCAGGCGTGCATGGTATGGTGTTGGTCAGACACCAGATTTGTAGCATAACTACGGTCAAAACAGAGAAAAAAAGGGAACCAGCACGATCTGAAATTGGCATGCATCAAATAAAAAGTGAAAATTCACAAATTTATTCCAACTGTACTATGATAAAAAAATGAGATTTTTAGCAAATAATTGATCAATTTTTTGAGCCACCCCTGCCAACGTCACGGCAAATCTCAATAGGGGGGTCCTACTCTACATTCTGTATTTCATGTGCCATGCGGCCTCCTAGATAAAGTTAAAAGCAGAACCATAATAGAGCACACATACCTGTAACCTGTATATAACCGCTTCTATGTTGCAAAAAGGCACTTGTGGATAGAGACCAGCCCAGGTCCCAGCATGTGGAGCAAGCCCTACACATACCAGGACTATATCAGAACTGATCCTCCCAGTGTCAAACAGCAACCATTGATAAAGGCGGACCAGATCCAAGAATGGTGCTTAATTAGCATTGCCTGTGGAAAGGGGTGAGGTAACTGAGTCTGAACAGCTACCAACAGGAGGAATATATTGCAAACCAAAATCAGGCGTGCATGGTATGGTGTTGGTCAGACACCAGATTTGTAGCATAACTACGGTCAAAACAGAGAAAAAAAAGGGAACCAGCACGATCTGAAATTGGCATGCATCAAATAAAAAGTGAAAATTCACAAATTTATTCCAACTGTACTATGATAAAAAAATGAGATTTTTAGCAAATAATTGATCAATTTTTTGAGCCACCCCTGCCAACGTCACGGCAAATCTCAATAGGGGGGTCCTACTCTACATTCTGTATTTCATGTGCCATGCGGCCTCCTAGATAAAGTTAAAAGCAGAACCATAATAGAGCACACATACCTGTAACCTGTATATAACCGCTTCTATGTTGCAAAAAGGCACTTGTGGATAGAGACCAGCCCAGGTCCCAGCATGTGGAGCAAGCCCTACACATACCAGGACTATATCAGAACTGATCCTCCCAGTGTCAAACAGCAACCATTGATAAAGGCGGACCAGATCCAAGAATGGTGCTTAATTAGCATTGCCTGTGGAAAGGGGTGAGGTAACTGAGTCTGAACAGCTACCAACAGGAGGAATATATTGCAAACCAAAATCAGGCGTGCATGGTATGGTGTTGGTCAGACACCAGATTTGTAGCATAACTACGGTCAAAACAGAGAAAAAAAGGGAACCAGCACGATCTGAAATTGGCATGCATCAAATAAAAAGTGAAAATTCACAAATTTATTCCAACTGTACTATGATAAAAAAATGAGATTTTTAGCAAATAATTGATCAATTTTTTGAGCCACCCCTGCCAACGTCACGGCAAATCTCAATAGGGGGGTCCTACTCTACATTCTGTATTTCATGTGCCATGCGGCCTCCTAGATAAAGTTAAAAGCAGAACCATAATAGAGCACACATACCTGTAACCTGTATATAACCGCTTCTATGTTGCAAAAAGGCACTTGTGGATAGAGACCAGCCCAGGTCCCAGCATGTGGAGCAAGCCCTACACATACCAGGACTATATCAGAACTGATCCTCCCAGTGTCAAACAGCAACCATTGATAAAGGCGGACCAGATCCAAGAATGGTGCTTAATTAGCATTGCCTGTGGAAAGGGGTGAGGTAACTGAGTCTGAACAGCTACCAACAGGAGGAATATATTGCAAACCAAAATCAGGCGTGCATGGTATGGTGTTGGTCAGACACCAGATTTGTAGCATAACTACGGTCAAAACAGAGAAAAAAAGGGAACCAGCACGATCTGAAATTGGCATGCATCAAATAAAAAGTGAAAATTCACAAATTTATTCCAACTGTACTATGATAAAAAAATGAGATTTTTAGCAAATAATTGATCAATTTTTTGAGCCACCCCTGCCAACGTCACGGCAAATCTCAATAGGGGGGTCCTACTCTACATTCTGTATTTCATGTGCCATGCGGCCTCCTAGATAAAGTTAAAAGCAGAACCATAATAGAGCACACATACCTGTAACCTGTATATAACCGCTTCTATGTTGCAAAAAGGCACTTGTGGATAGAGACCAGCCCAGGTCCCAGCATGTGGAGCAAGCCCTACACATACCAGGACTATATCAGAACTGATCCTCCCAGTGTCAAACAGCAACCATTGATAAAGGCGGACCAGATCCAAGAATGGTGCTTAATTAGCATTGCCTGTGGAAAGGGGTGAGGTAACTGAGTCTGAACAGCTACCAACAGGAGGAATATATTGCAAACCAAAATCAGGCGTGCATGGTATGGTGTTGGTCAGACACCAGATTTGTAGCATAACTACGGTCAAAACAGAGAAAAAAAGGGAACCAGCACGATCTGAAATTGGCATGCATCAAATAAAAAGTGAAAATTCACAAATTTATTCCAACTGTACTATGATAAAAAAATGAGATTTTTAGCAAATAATTGATCAATTTTTTGAGCCACCCCTGCCAACGTCACGGCAAATCTCAATAGGGGGGTCCTACTCTACATTCTGTATTTCATGTGCCATGCGGCCTCCTAGATAAAGTTAAAAGCAGAACCATAATAGAGCACACATACCTGTAACCTGTATATAACCGCTTCTATGTTGCAAAAAGGCACTTGTGGATAGAGACCAGCCCAGGTCCCAGCATGTGGAGCAAGCCCTACACATACCAGGACTATATCAGAACTGATCCTCCCAGTGTCAAACAGCAACCATTGATAAAGGCGGACCAGATCCAAGAATGGTGCTTAATTAGCATTGCCTGTGGAAAGGGGTGAGGTAACTGAGTCTGAACAGCTACCAACAGGAGGAATATATTGCAAACCAAAATCAGGCGTGCATGGTATGGTGTTGGTCAGACACCAGATTTGTAGCATAACTACGGTCAAAACAGAGAAAAAAAGGGAACCAGCACGATCTGAAATTGGCATGCATCAAATAAAAAGTGAAAATTCACAAATTTATTCCAACTGTACTATGATAAAAAAATGAGATTTTTAGCAAATAATTGATCAATTTTTTGAGCCACCCCTGCCAACGTCACGGCAAATCTCAATAGGGGGGTCCTACTCTACATTCTTTTGCAACATAGAAGCGGTTATATACAGGTTACAGGTATGTGTGCTCTATTATGGTTCTGCTTTTAACTTTATCTAGGAGGCCGCATGGCACATGAAATACAGAATGTAGAGTAGGACCCCCCTATTGAGATTTGCCGTGACGTTGGCAGGGGTGGCTCAAAAAATTGATCAATTATTTGCTAAAAATCTCATTTTTTTATTGTAGTACAGTTGGAATAAATCTGTGAATTTTCACTTTTTATATGATGCATGCCAATTTCAGATCGTGCTGGCTCCCCTCTCTCTCTGTTTGGTCGTAGTTATGCTACAAATTCTGGTGGCCGGTCACCACCATGCCATGCACGCCTGATTTTGGTTTGCTTTGTATTCCTCCTGTTGGTAGCTGTTCAGATTCAGTTACCTCACCCCTTTCCACAGGCAATGCTAATTAAGCACCATCTTGGATCTGGTCCGCCTTTATCAATGGTTGCTGTTTGGCACTGGGAGGATCAGTTCTGATATAGTCCTGGTATGGTGCAGAGCTTGCTCCACATGCTGGGACCTGGGCTGGTCTCTATCCACAAGTGCCTTTTTTGCAACATAGAAGCGGTTATATACAGGTTACAGGTATGTGTGCTCTATTATGGTTCTGCTTTTAACTTTATCTAGGAGGCCGCATGGCACATGAAATACAGAATGTAGAGTAGGACCCCCCTATTGAGATTTGCCGTGACGTTGGCAGGGGTGGCTCAAAAAATTGATCAATTATTTGCTAAAAATCTCATTTTTTTATTGTAGTACAGTTGGAATAAATCTGTGAATTTTCACTTTTTATATGATGCATGCCAATTTCAGATCGTGCTGGCTCCCCTCTCTCTCTGTTTGGTCGTAGTTATGCTACAAATTCTGGTGGCCGGTCACCACCATGCCATGCACGCCTGATTTTGGTTTGCTTTGTATTCCTCCTGTTGGTAGCTGTTCAGATTCAGTTACCTCACCCCTTTCCACAGGCAATGCTAATTAAGCACCATCTTGGATCTGGTCCGCCTTTATCAATGGTTGCTGTTTGGCACTGGGAGGATCAGTTCTGATATAGTCCTGGTATGGTGCAGAGCTTGCTCCACATGCTGGGACCTGGGCTGGTCTCTATCCACAAGTGCCTTTTTTGCAACATAGAAGCGGTTATATACAGGTTACAGGTATGTGTGCTCTATTATGGTTCTGCTTTTAACTTTATCTAGGAGGCCGCATGGCACATGAAATACAGAATGTAGAGTAGGACCCCCCTATTGAGATTTGCCGTGACGTTGGCAGGGGTGGCTCAAAAAATTGATCAATTATTTGCTAAAAATCTCATTTTTTTATTGTAGTACAGTTGGAATAAATCTGTGAATTTTCACTTTTTATATGATGCATGCCAATTTCAGATCGTGCTGGCTCCCCTCTCTCTCTGTTTGGTCGTAGTTATGCTACAAATTCTGGTGGCCGGTCACCACCATGCCATGCACGCCTGATTTTGGTTTGCTTTGTATTCCTCCTGTTGGTAGCTGTTCAGATTCAGTTACCTCACCCCTTTCCACAGGCAATGCTAATTAAGCACCATCTTGGATCTGGTCCGCCTTTATCAATGGTTGCTGTTTGGCACTGGGAGGATCAGTTCTGATATAGTCCTGGTATGGTGCAGAGCTTGCTCCACATGCTGGGACCTGGGCTGGTCTCTATCCACAAGTGCCTTTTTTGCAACATAGAAGCGGTTATATACAGGTTACAGGTATGTGTGCTCTATTATGGTTCTGCTTATAACTTTATCTAGGAGGCCGCATGGCACATGAAATACAGAATGTAGAGTAGAACCCCCCTATTGAGATTTGCCGTGACGTTGGCAGGGGTGGCTCAAAAAATTGATCAATTATTTGCTAAAAATCTCATTTTTTTATTGTAGTACAGTTGGAATAAATCTGTGAATTTTCACTTTTTATATGATGCATGCCAATTTCAGATCGTGCTGGCTCCCCTCTCTCTCTGTTTGGTCGTAGTTATGCTACAAATTCTGGTGGCCGGTCACCACCATGCCATGCACGCCTGATTTTGGTTTGCTTTGTATTCCTCCTGTTGGTAGCTGTTCAGATTCAGTTACCTCACCCCTTTCCACAGGCAATGCTAATTAAGCACCATCTTGGATCTGGTCCGCCTTTATCAATGGTTGCTGTTTGGCACTGGGAGGATCAGTTCTGATATAGTCCTGGTATGGTGCAGAGCTTGCTCCACATGCTGGGACCTGGGCTGGTCTCTATCCACAAGTGCCTTTTTTGCAACATAGAAGCGGTTATATACAGGTTACAGGTATGTGTGCTCTATTATGGTTCTGCTTATAACTTTATCTAGGAGGCCGCATGGCACATGAAATACAGAATGTAGAGTAGGACCCCCCTATTGAGATTTGCCGTGACGTTGGCAGGGATGGCTCAAAAAATTGATCAATTATTTGCTAAAAATCTCATTTTTTTATTGTAGTACAGTTGGAATAAATCTGTGAATTTTCACTTTTTATATGATGCATGCCAATTTCAGATCGTGCTGGCTCCCCTCTCTCTCTGTTTGGTCGTAGTTATGCTACAAATTCTGGTGGCCGGTCACCACCATGCCATGCACGCCTGATTTTGGTTTGCTTTGTATTCCTCCTGTTGGTAGCTGTTCAGATTCAGTTACCTCACCCCTTTCCACAGGCAATGCTAATTAAGCACCATCTTGGATCTGGTCCGCCTTTATCAATGGTTGCTGTTTGGCACTGGGAGGATCAGTTCTGATATAGTCCTGGTATGGTGCAGAGCTTGCTCCACATGCTGGGACCTGGGCTGGTCTCTATCCACAAGTGCCTTTTTTGCAACATAGAAGCGGTTATATACAGGTTACAGGTATGTGTGCTCTATTATGGTTCTGCTTTTAACTTTATCTAGGAGGCCGCATGGCACATGAAATACAGAATG
The DNA here is from genome assembly GCF_048569485.1 of Anomaloglossus baeobatrachus. Classification (NCBI taxonomy): domain Eukaryota; kingdom Metazoa; phylum Chordata; class Amphibia; order Anura; family Aromobatidae; genus Anomaloglossus; species Anomaloglossus baeobatrachus. The sequence continues at coordinate 345,883,502 of NC_134355.1, read as the reverse complement.
TAGAGTAGGACCCCCCTATTGAGATTTGCCGTGACGTTGGCAGGGGTGGCTCAAAAAATTGATCAATTATTTGCTAAAAATCTCATTTTTTTATTGTAGTACAGTTGGAATAAATCTGTGAATTTTCACTTTTTATATGATGCATGCCAATTTCAGATCGTGCTGGCTCCCCTCTCTCTCTGTTTGGTCGTAGTTATGCTACAAATTCTGGTGGCCGGTCACCACCATGCCATGCACGCCTGATTTTGGTTTGCTTTGTATTCCTCCTGTTGGTAGCTGTTCAGATTCAGTTACCTCACCCCTTTCCACAGGCAATGCTAATTAAGCACCATCTTGGATCTGGTCCGCCTTTATCAATGGTTGCTGTTTGGCACTGGGAGGATCAGTTCTGATATAGTCCTGGTATGGTGCAGAGCTTGCTCCACATGCTGGGACCTGGGCTGGTCTCTATCCACAAGTGCCTTTTTTGCAACATAGAAGCGGTTATATACAGGTTACAGGTATGTGTGCACTATTATGGTTCTGCTTTTAACTTTATCTAGGAGGCCGCATGGCACATGAAATACAGAATGTAGAGTAGGACCCCCCTATTGAGATTTGCCGTGACGTTGGCAGGGGTGGCTCAAAAAATTGATCAATTATTTGCTAAAAATCTCATTTTTTTATTGTAGTACAGTTGGAATAAATCTGTGAATTTTCACTTTTTATATGATGCATGCCAATTTCAGATCGTGCTGGCTCCCCTCTCTCTCTGTTTGGTCGTAGTTGTGCTACAAATTCTGGTGGCCGGTCACCACCATGCCATGCACGCCTGATTTTGGTTTGCTTTGTATTCCTCCTGTTGGTAGCTGTTCAGATTCAGTTACCTCACCCCTTTCCACAGGCAATGCTAATTAAGCACCATCTTGGATCTGGTCCGCCTTTATCAATGGTTGCTGTTTGGCACTGGGAGGATCAGTTCTGATATAGTCCTGGTATGGTGCAGAGCTTGCTCCACATGCTGGGACCTGGGCTGGTCTCTATCCACAAGTGCCTTTTTTGCAACATAGAAGCGGTTATATACAGGTTACAGGTATGTGTGCTCTATTATGGTTCTGCTTTTAACTTTATCTAGGAGGCCGCATGGCACATGAAATACAGAATGTAGAGTAGGACCCCCCTATTGAGATTTGCCGTGACGTTGGCAGGGGTGGCTCAAAAAATTGATCAATTATTTGCTAAAAATCTCATTTTTTTATTGTAGTACAGTTGGAATAAATCTGTGAATTTTCACTTTTTATATGATGCATGCCAATTTCAGATCGTGCTGGCTCCCCTCTCTCTCTGTTTGGTCGTAGTTATGCTACAAATTCTGGTGGCCGGTCACCACCATGCCATGCACGCCTGATTTTGGTTTGCTTTGTATTCCTCCTGTTGGTAGCTGTTCAGATTCAGTTACCTCACCCCTTTCCACAGGCAATGCTAATTAAGCACCATCTTGGATCTGGTCCGCCTTTATCAATGGTTGCTGTTTGGCACTGGGAGGATCAGTTCTGATATAGTCCTGGTATGGTGCAGAGCTTGCTCCACATGCTGGGACCTGGGCTGGTCTCTATCCACAAGTGCCTTTTTTGCAACATAGAAGCGGTTATATACAGGTTACAGGTATGTGTGCTCTATTATGGTTCTGCTTTTAACTTTATCTAGGAGGCCGCATGGCACATGAAATACAGAATGTAGAGTAGGACCCCCCTATTGAGATTTGCCGTGACGTTGGCAGGGGTGGCTCAAAAAATTGATCAATTATTTGCTAAAAATCTCATTTTTTTATTGTAGTACAGTTGGAATAAATCTGTGAATTTTCACTTTTTATATGATGCATGCCAATTTCAGATCGTGCTGGCTCCCCTCTCTCTCTGTTTGGTCGTAGTTATGCTACAAATTCTGGTGGCCGGTCACCACCATGCCATGCACGCCTGATTTTGGTTTGCTTTGTATTCCTCCTGTTGGTAGCTGTTCAGATTCAGTTACCTCACCCCTTTCCACAGGCAATGCTAATTAAGCACCATCTTGGATCTGGTCCGCCTTTATCAATGGTTGCTGTTTGGCACTGGGAGGATCAGTTCTGATATAGTCCTGGTATGGTGCAGAGCTTGCTCCACATGCTGGGACCTGGGCTGGTCTCTATCCACAAGTGCCTTTTTTGCAACATAGAAGCGGTTATATACAGGTTACAGGTATGTGTGCTCTATTATGGTTCTGCTTTTAACTTTATCTAGGAGGCCGCATGGCACATGAAATACAGAATGTAGAGTAGGACCCCCCTATTGAGATTTGCCGTGACGTTGGCAGGGGTGGCTCAAAAAATTGATCAATTATTTGCTAAAAATCTCATTTTTTTATTGTAGTACAGTTGGAATAAATCTGTGAATTTTCACTTTTTATATGATGCATGCCAATTTCAGATCGTGCTGGCTCCCCTCTCTCTCTGTTTGGTCGTAGTTATGCTACAAATTCTGGTGGCCGGTCACCACCATGCCATGCACGCCTGATTTTGGTTTGCTTTGTATTCCTCCTGTTGGTAGCTGTTCAGATTCAGTTACCTCACCCCTTTCCACAGGCAATGCTAATTAAGCACCATCTTGGATCTGGTCCGCCTTTATCAATGGTTGCTGTTTGGCACTGGGAGGATCAGTTCTGATATAGTCCTGGTATGGTGCAGAGCTTGCTCCACATGCTGGGACCTGGGCTGGTCTCTATCCACAAGTGCCTTTTTTGCAACATAGAAGCGGTTATATACAGGTTACAGGTATGTGTGCTCTATTATGGTTCTGCTTTTAACTTTATCTAGGAGGCCGCATGGCACATGAAATACAGAATGTAGAGTAGGACCCCCCTATTGAGATTTGCCGTGACGTTGGCAGGGGTGGCTCAAAAAATTGATCAATTATTTGCTAAAAATCTCATTTTTTTATTGTAGTACAGTTGGAATAAATCTGTGAATTTTCACTTTTTATATGATGCATGCCAATTTCAGATCGTGCTGGCTCCCCTCTCAAGGAGTGGAAGGTGTAGATGATGGGAGTGGTGGCAGCCATGCGGACCCAAGAGAGAGGAGCGCCCCTTGACCAAGCTGTACCGACCCAGATACAGGGATCCATCCTCGACCAGGTCGCATCATCACCAGAGCCAGCGAGACCAGAAGCGGTCGCATCACCTTCTCCACTGTAGAAGGGAAAAGTGGCACCAGCTTCCCCGGCCAGACCAGAAGCGGTCACATCACCTTCTCCGCTGGAGAAACAGCAAGCTTCATTACCTGATCCAGTGATGACAGCCCAGGCTACGACGTCATTGGGAGCCGTGGAGTAGTCCGCCGCCAGCGCTGACAATCTTCCCCAGGTACTGTGCCCAGTCGCTGTCAGGTACCTTGCAGTGATCTACCCTGAACCAAGTAGCGGGAAATCAGCGATCATCACCTGGGAGCAGGCCCGTGTTGAGGAGGACACCTGCGGGGGGGTGCCAGGCCATCATCACCCAGCTGGCCCGGGAGCTTGAGCAGCGGGAGGCATGGCGGGCACAGGTGGAGGCCAGAGACCTCCAGGAGAAGCAGCGCCTACGGCTTGCCACCTACCATGCCCGGGACCTGATGTACCAGGGGCTGTGGAGCGTTTCAGCCTAAAAAGGGCATGGGGTTTCATTGCGGAGCCCAGCCTAAAAGAGGAAGTCTTCATCTCCCGCCAAGATGTGAGACCCCATCTCCCCAGAGGACACCCCGACCGGGACTTTCATGTAGGTGACAAAGTTACCTACACCCGACACTATGGAGAGTGGGGCTGGTATGACCTTGATGTGGAGGTCCTTGTGGAAAAGCCAGCCCCTTCTCCCACTTCAGCACCAGTTCCCCAGCTGCAATCAGGAGGCAGTGCAGGTGCACGGGACCAGTGTACCTAGACTCTGAGTGCTGATCCCAGGAGGCCAAGTGAACCAGATGGCCCCTTTCCAACATCCTGGTAGCTACGACCTGTTGCACTACCAGTTTGTTTGTTTGTCTGTTTGCTTGAACTGTTCCAGATGTGCTAAAAAGTTAAAAATGTTGACTGTTCCAGTTTGATTTGATAAAAATGGACCCATGCTGCAGAACTGGCAGCAGACAAAAACTCTTACCTTGTAAAAAGTTGCGCCAGTTGTGCATCACCAGAGTACACCCTACCAGTGGACCCTAATGGACACCACCATCAGGAGAGGCTGGGTGCAGGAAAGGTCCAGGACAGAGATGGTGCGGACCTGGGCACCAACGGGATCGGTGACCTGCCTCCTTAGAGGATTCTGGGACCAGGACTTTTGGGTGGTGGGTGCAGGGAGGGGTACTCCAGTTAAAGTAACATTTAAGCTTGAACCTCCCCTGCGTGGGAAGATCTCTTGGTGTGTGAAAAATAAAAAGTGTAACCAGTTTCACTTGCAGACCGAGGATGGGCTGGAATTAACCAAGGGGGAATGTAGCACCATTGAAGCCACCAGGGAGCTACAAGGTACTGCATCCCCACCGGGATGCAGGGTCTACCCCCTAGGGAACCAGAAGACCAGTGCCAGTAACACACAAACACTCCTGGTAGTCCCAGTTTTCCCCAACATCCCCCATAGAATGGTACAAGGCTAGGGTCGGACCAATGGATGGTCGCCTAGAGGTGGAGCCAGTCTAGTCTGCTAGTTGACCAGGTGGGAAGGGCAGACAGTGGACAGTCAAGAAGACAGTAGTCAGTCTAAGAGAGATAGAGGAGAGAGAGGAGGACAGTCAGAAAGAGTTTGACAGTGAAAGTGAGCAGACGCATTGACTAGGAGTGAACAGTAACCTGGTGCCCAGGAGAGTAGTTGCCAGTGGAGTACAGTGGAGTTTTCTCGCAACTACGCACCAACGTGGTACAGGACCCTAGGTCAGGCAGATGCTCCAGGCAGGCCTGATAACACCTGCATGGTGAGGGACAATCAAGAACCTCACTGATCTTGAAGTCTGAGACTCAGTAGCAAACGGAGAACTGGGGACAGGACCAGAGACTCCAACCCCACAGGGTTCACGCTACCGTCATACGGACAGCAGTGGAAGACCACCAGACGAGGACCCCCAGCTGCTCTACGCCACAGGGACCCAACAACTAGAGACAGGTGCAGGGGAAGAAGGCACCAGATTACTAAACTGGCACTTGGACTAAGGGGACCTGAAGGTGAAACCAGCCGGCCTCGGGTAACCGGTTACCACCAGAAAGTGAGTAAAGAACCAGTTGCACTGAACCCTTTATGTGCACTACCTTCTTCCGACACCCATCACATCACCTACCCTCTGGGGCCTGGCCCTGCTTGTGGAGGGCATAACATCTAGGCTGCCATTTACACCAGCGCCAGTAGTGAACATTGTGCAGTGGCGGCTCCATCCATATAGCCGTAACACCGCAAGTGGCGTCACGTGTGAACATTATTCTAATCCCCTGTAAATATTCCCCTTTTCAAAAAGGACCCAGGTCACGGGACTGGGCAACGGCCACCAAAGTGACATTCCCCAGTTATACACCGCCCGGGACTGAGTACCCTATAACTTTGGGCGACACACATAGAGGACCTGCATTGGAAGCAAAGAGAAAGTGCAAAAACACCACTTGTGAACATAGCCTAAAGCGGGCTTTACACGCTGCGACATCGCTAATGCGGAGTCGTTGGGGTCACGGATTTTGTGATGCACATCCGGCCGCATTAGCGATGCCGTTGCGTGTGACACCGTTTAGCGATTTTGCATCGTTGCAAAAACGTGCAAAATCGCTAATCGGCTACACGGGGGTCCATTCTCAGAAATCGTTACTTCAGCAGTAACGAAGTTGTTCCTCGTTCCTGCGGCAGCACACATCGCTGCGTGTGACGCCGCAGGAACGAGGAAGCTCCCCTTACCTGCCTCCCGGCCGCTATGCAGAAGGAAGGAGGTGGGCGGGATGTTACGTCCCGCTCATCTCCGCCCCTCCGCTGCTATTGGGCGGCGGTTCAGTGACGTTTCAGTGACGTCGCTGTGACGCCGCACGGACCGCCACCTTAGAAAGGAGGCGGTTCGCCGGTCACAGCGACGTCGCCGGACAGGTAAGTATGTGTGACGGCTCTGGGCGATGTTGTGCGGCAAGGGCAGCGATATGCCCGTGTCGCGCAACAGATGGGGGCGGGTGCGCACACTAGCGATATCGGGACCGATATCGCAGTGTGTAAAGTAGCCTTAAGGGGTGGAGGAGGTGGTTTTTCACCACTTTTTTTTTTATTTTGTCTTACATACAGGTAATTCACAGGAAAGAATGTTTCTTAACATTTTTCCTTTAATATCCCTTTTATCTTCGGTTTTGTATGTTTTTTGTATGTTTTATTGTCACTCTGTAAAAGTGGAGCAATCCTCTGACAACCTTGTTCCCAGCAGCGACTTGGGAGTCAGATCCCTTTACCCCTATAGTCTTCCCTATGCTATTCCCATTCCATTTCAGTGATATACCTGCCCCCATAGCCCTCCCGGGGGGGGTGTCTTCAGGAAAAATGTTCGAGTTTCCCATTGACATTTATTAGACTCGTTACTTGAATGGAGCCTGTCCGAGCATCTCACCTGGTCGATTCGAGTATTGAGCACTCGAGTATTGAGTATGCTCGCACATCAGTAACAATCTTTTGAACTTTTTACTTTTAGGCTCTATAACTCATCATCCACTACAGCTTCAAATGTGAAACTATGGTGGTAACTTTGTGTGGTGCATAGTACAGTCTGATGATAGTTGTTGTTGAAATTAATCATTAATCATATATCAACTACACTTTGCAAATTAACAGGTTTTTACTGAGGATAACAGGTTGAATAACTATTTACAGGTAGAGATAGCTGGTCGGTGTTTTCCACACTTACAGTTGAAGGTTCTGTGATGCCCTGGCGCCGCCAGGTGGTCACAAATGAACACAACACCACACACAACCCCATCCCACACCAGGTTCCATCAGCCACAAAACCCTAGCCACCCCCCTCAGGGTAGGAAGGACACACCAGTGGGCAGGACCAGGCGGATTGGGAGCGCCCACCTAGGGGTCTTGAGGATCCGGGAGAGGGAACCAGTCGGAGTGTTTCTAAGTGCAGTTCAAGTTGGAGTTCGAGTAGAGAAGAGTCTGTGACAATGACAGTGACAGACTGTGGTGGAGAGTTGGAGTCTGTGCCTAGAGCAGATAGCCAGGGTAGTGGCCCTGGTCTACTGGCTAGGTGGCAAGCAGTGGACCGTGTCCAAAGGCGACGGGAGTCCGGTCGAGGGAGATCCAGAGTGGACCAGGACAAGGTTGCGAGCCCGCCGGTACCGACAGTGGAGATCTGGTCCGGAAACCGTGCACAGACGGGGTACCTGGATCCTAGTTAGAAGACAGTTGCAAGCCCATTCTCTAATTAACCAGGCCAGGAGCAAGGTTCCAGACGTTGTTCCAGAAGTGTTAGCCCAGATAGAGCGAAACGGCAGCCCACCGCGGGGGATAGGGTATCCGCAAACACCCACTGAGATCCCAAGGGTCAGTTTTCGTGGGCACGTCTCCCAACCAAAACCAAACCGGGAGTGGACTTCCCCGTTCCATATGAGGTCGTCTAAAATAGAAGGAAAATACAAAGTACAGGAGGAAGGGACATTGGTACACCAGCCGGGTATGGGAACTGTATACACCCTGAAGTGGCAGCCGGCCTCTGGCACCTTGGTTTACCAGCAGACTCGTATGCATTTATTCAACCGTGAGTACACCAACACCCTCCGGTCTGGCCTGTTGCATCACCACCAACAGCCATCACCTCCCGTGTTTTGGACACTGAGCCCCGGGGCATCCACCCCTACCCACTGAGGGGTTAACATCCAGCTGCCATCCCATTGCCCCGGGTGCTCCCCAACAGCAGCAGTGGTACTCCACCTTACCACACACCGTGGGTGGCGTCACAAATTATCCACATACAATCCCCTGTACATATTACGCCCCTTTTTATTTGAGTGTCCGCACGACCCCGGGTCCGGAGACCCCTCAAGCCACTGCGGATCCGGATCCGAGCAGCTCGGCTGCTGGCACAGGGGCGGCACAGTTCCCACACTTACAGACAGGCAGACCTCTGAGGGAAAATTTTAATTATTTTTGGGCTGAGTTGTATTTCACCTTTAAGGCAACTTATATTTCTAGTGATGCATTAGAAATCCTCTCAAAATGGAGGACCTCAACTCCTTCTTTTTCCTCTCAACTGTTGTCTGCCAACCGACTCTATCCTTTTCTTGCGTAGCCGAAGTTAACTCCTCCACTCACATGTGACTCATACGGCTACAGTCATTGGCTGACTGCACAGGGGAAGCTTAACAGGTTTCCACAATATGCTACAGTATACGATATACATAGAAAATGACAGCATTTGTGTGAAACACTCTACACTTTTTGTATCCCATGGAGATTGCCACTTTGTGGGATACCACAGGTCTCCCTTCTTGAAGAGTGTCATCCCAGACACATCCACATCTGAAAAACAGAAAGGAACAACATGCATACAAATGCATTCTTTTAATGAATACTGTTGCTTAAAATATTCTTGGTTTCTTGACGACCTCGAAAAAAACATAAAAACATGCAACATCTGGATGCAAAATAAAACCGCATGTAACCATAATAAATAAGTCCTTTTGTCTTGAGGAAGATCCTTGTAGGAACAACCCTCATTAAGTGGGGAACAGGATGACAGCTAATGTCGCGGGCAGGGAGGACGCCGCCGCTGCTGGTCGCTCGCCAATGCTCGGGTCCAACGCTGCTGCGGCTGCTCGGTGGCTCGAGCGGTGGGCCGGATCCGGGGACTCAAGCGGCGCTCCTTGCCCGTGAGTGAAAGGGGTGGTTGGTTTGGGGGATTTAGTCCGTGACGCCACCCATGGGTTGTGGTGAAGATGGCCACCACCGCTGCTGGTGACGGGGATCCCGGGAGCGATGGTAGGGAGCAGCTGGGATGTTGTTTTCCCCCTCTGTGGGTAGGGGTCGGTGGTCCCTGGGCCCGGTGGTGTGACGGGGAGGCAGGGTTGGTGAGGCGCAGGGTTGCAGGGACAGCGCAGCGCGGTGCCGGATGGCACGGGTGTACTCACTCAGCAAGAGATACACAAAGTCCTCGGTAAACCAAACGGCTGGATGGACGGGTCCCGCAGCCACCTGCAGTGTCTCTCCCAGGACAGGTGATGGCGGCTGCCTTTCCCTGCACCTTGATGTACTTGTTTGACTACTGTGGATCCCCAACGGTAGTCTGCTCCCTGGTGTATGGTTGCTGGAGGAGCCCGTTTGCCCGCAGGCGCTGGCCCTTGGGTCTCTAGCCTTAGGTGGTAGCTGTATACCCTCACGGTGTGGGCGGTTGCCTTCTATCGGGTCTTTAGCTGTTAGGAAACCCCTGGGGTTCCGGTCACACTCGGATTTGACTATTATTGGCGGCTCCAAGCCTGGTCGGGGTCTGATGGCCCTGCCTGTGTGTGCTGGCTTCACTTCGCTCCCCGGTCGGTACCGGCGGGCCAACGCCCGACCCCGGTCTTACGGTTCCGTGTTGCTTCACCACTCCTGCAGACGGCCACCACCGTCTGCCAACCTTGCTGTCAGTGCCTGGGCCACAAACCCAGGCACTCAAGTGCTTACTCCTCTCACTTCAAACTCCAAACTCTAACACTTTTCCCGTCTCCAGGCCTGTGAACTCCTCAGTGGGTGGGGCCAACCGCTTGGCTCCGCCCAACCTGGTGTGGACATCAGACCCTGGAGGGAGGCAACAAGGATTTTGTGTTTGGCTAATGTTACTGTCTAGTGGGGGTGGGGGTGTGTGAGTGTTATCTGTGACGACCTGGCTAGTCCAGGGCGCCACATTCCCCCTTGGTGAAATGCAGACCGTCCACGGGCTGCCCGTCCATCACCGGTTTTATTTTTTTTTCAAAACTGTAAAAATATAAATAACATGTAAACATTTTAAACATAAGCATTTTTGTTAGGTCACTTAAACGTTGCACATATAAAAAAAAACACTTTTAATAGTAACGGACAGACGGATGTCTTCCGCTCTCCCACCCAAGCAACCTAACCCTGATGCTGCCCCTAAGAAGTGGGCAGCACCCCTTGACCCCAGTCCAGGTTCAGACTGCCTGAGCGGGAACGGGTACGGTTACTCTCACCCGGCTGTCACTTCAGGGGACCCCACGTCCAGGCGGACCCCTGATCTCCGGAGGATGGCCACCGATCCTGGTGGTGGCCGGGCCCCAGCCTGCTCTGCTGTGGGCCCTTCCTCCAATCTGCCTCTCCGGAGGCGGCAACGGTTTCCATCCCATAAAACTATTTACAAGCTCACCAGTTCGTGGGTGGCCTGCCAGTTCTCGGCCATGTCCATGAGTAGTCTCTCATGCAGGTGGTAAACACAGAGAGTCCCTCCGGGGACAACTTGCCGGCAACGGCCGGAATAATCAAGTAGACAATCAGATGAAGATCTCGGTTGATTTAGTGTTCATTCAAAGTGCTGAGGGTCCCAACGGGGACAACAACTTTTCTTTTCCTCCTCTTTAAACAGCAATCCCGCGGCACAGCTGCTGTTGCTGCCGCGCCCGGTGTGGAGCACCTTCTGCTTGCTCCGGTTTAGGCGGTGTGAGGGATGGGCCCAGACAGAGTCCCTCCGTGCCGGCTACGACCGGTACCTTCGATAATGAGGGACCCCGCTGTGACGTGGCCTGCACTGCCTCCTGGCAGCTGCATCCCCGCCGTGCCTCAGCTGATGCCCGGGGTCTGGGAGCGGTTGACGGGACTTGCGGTGCTGGCTTCTGGTCGAGGATCACCTCCGCTGTGGCCGGGCGGACTGCCGGGGCCGTCGTCATCTCCGTCGCAGTCGGGATGGAAGTCAGGACGGGTGCCAGGGCAGTGACAAAGGTAAGGCCCGGGGGTCGCAGGTCTGGGCCCTCTCCCTCAGACCCTGCGGGCTCCGCTACCGGTGACAGGGGTAACGGGTCGGTCGGGGCGTTGGCCGCAGGCATGGGCAGTGAGGGAGGTAGCGTGGTGGACAGCAGCAGGCCGGGCCCCTCAGCTGTATCAACCGATCCCTCAGGGACATACGGGCGTGGGTCGCTTACCCGCTCCTCTGAGACCACCTCCACTTCGGATGCCCAAACGGTTGCGGCCAGGCCCTTCATCTCCGACGTCCACATCGCCAGCATGAAGTGGACTTGGGCCTGGAGCTCCTGGTGCATCTTTCGGCTGGATCCAGGAACGTGTTTCAGCAGAGTCCTGGCGTCCCTGCACGCTGCAGCGCTAGTTACATGCCGCCGCGGCTGCGACCGCCACTCCTCCAACAGCTCCGTCGAGCGCAGACATCTTTTTCCCGTCCCCCCTTGGTTCTCTTCAGCACTTCCGTTTGTTGGGGGCGGGGCTTCGCTTTCGCGCCTTCCCTGCTCGGAGAAGACGCTCAAGCGGGAGATTTTCGCGCCAAAATGGCGGCGCTTCAAAATTTTCGGCCGGACACCGCCGGCGGAGATCACAAGGCGCACTTCTACTGGTAAGTAGAGGGGTTCAATCCTGTTTGTGACGCCAAATTATCGCGGGCGGGGAGGACGTCGCCGCTGCTGGTCGCTCGCCAACGCTTGGGTCCGGCGCTGCTGCGGCTGCTCGGTGGCTCGAGCGGTGGGCCGGATCCGGGGACTTGAGCGGCGCTCCTCGCCCGTGAGTGAAAGGGGTGGTTGGTTTGAGGGATTTAGTCCGTGACGCCACCCACGGGTTGTGGTGAAGATGGCCACCACCGCTGATGGTGACGGGGATCCCGGGAGCGATGGTAGGGAGCAGCTGGGATGTTGTTTTCCCCCTCTGTGGGTAGGGGTCGGTGGTCCCGGGGCCCGGTGGTGTGATGGGGAGGCAGGGTTGGTGAGGTGCAGGGTTGCAGGGACAGCGCGGCGCGGTGCCAGATGGCACAGGTGTACTCACTCAGCAAGAGATGTACAAAGTCCTCGGTAAACCAAACGGCTGGATGGACGGGTCCCGCAGCCGGCTGCAGTGTCTCTCCCCGGACAGGTGATGGCGGCTGTCTTTCCCTGCACCTTGATGTACTTGTTTGACTACTGTGGATCCCTAATGGTAGTCCGCTCCCTGGTGTATGGTTGCCGGAGGATCCCGTTTGCCCGCAGGTGCTGGCCCTTGGGTCTCTAGCCTTAGGCGGTAGCTGTATACCCTCACGGTGTGGGCGGTTGCCTTCTATCAGGTCTTTGGCTGTTAGGAAACCCCTGGGGTTCCGGTCACACTCGGATTTGACTATTATCGGCAGCTCCAAGCCTGGTCGGGGTCTGATGGCCCTGCCGGTGTGTGCTGGCTTCACTTCGCTCCCCGGTCGGTACCGGCGGGCCAACGCCCGACCCCGGTCTTACGGTTCCGCATTGCTTCACCACTCCTGCAGACGGCCACCACCGTCTGCCAACCTTGCTGTCAGTGCCTGGGCCACAAACCCAGGCACTCAAGTGCGTACTCCTCTCACTTCAAACTCCAAACTCTATCTGACACTTTTCTCGCCTCCAGGCCTGTGAACTCCTCGGTGGGTGGGGCCAACCACTTGGCTCCGCCCCACCTGGTGTGGACATCAGACCCTGGAGGGAGGCAACAAGGGTTTTGTGTTTGGCTAATGTTACTGTCTAGTGGGGGTGGGGGTGTGTGAGTGTTATCTGTGACGACCTGGCTAGTCCAGGGCGCCACACTAATCTGCTTTAACTTCTTTGCTTGTTCCTCGTGTGCATTCGGGACACAAAGACCATAAAGAAACTTTCTACACCAAGCTGTTTTTAGAAGGGCTCTAGGACATAGTATTGAAGTAATAAGGCTCTCATAAGCCACTGAGTCTCTCTTATTACATAGTAAAAGTACGTCTCTATCGGAGCCACACATGCAAAGTCCATTCTGTTCAGATAGGCAGCAACCAATTATTCCTCGTGATAAGCAGGTAACTGTCCCTTGTGGGTGTGCCGCCCCATGCCAGCAGCCGGCGCTGTTCGGGTCCGAGCCTTCTGGGGTGGTGGCTTGAGGGTCTCCGGACCCGGGGGTATCGCAGACACGCCGAATAAATGGGGGGGATGTAGATGTACAGGCTAGGCCGTAGTAAGTTCGTGACGCCACCCACGATGTGTGGTGAAGTGGGACACCAACGCTGCGGTTATGGGGCACCCGGGGGAGATGTTGTGCAGCCAGTTGTTAACCCCTCCGTGGGTAGGGATGGTGGCCCCAGGACCCGGTGACTCCGTGCAGGGGATAGCGTCCGCAGGGAGTGTTGGTGTACTCACAGTTAATAAACCACACAAGTCTCTGGTAAACCAAGGTGATGGTGGCCGGTGCCGCGGCTGGTTGCATTCGGGTCTCCCACCCGGCTGGTGGTCTCTATTCTTTTCTCTGCACTATTTTGTGTAAGGTGGACTTCCTAGTGTGAAACTCAGGAGTCTGCTCCCGGCTGGATGTGACCTAAGGAGCTGTGCCCGTGGGATCTATGGGCCCTGGCGGTGACCTCTTATCCCTATCGGTGGGCTGTTGTTTTCTATGAGGGACTTTGGGTGGGACAGAACCTCTAGTCCTGGCCTCAGTCAGTGAATTATCCAGTCCGCTTGTTTCCGGTTCTGGCTTCAGGGTCCGAGTACCCTCCTTTGTGCTACGGTTTCCGGGTCGGTTCCCTGTGTCGGTACCGGCGGGCTACAATCCTGTCCCGGTCCACCTCGGTTCTGCCGAGCCATCTTCCCGTCTCCTGCTGACGGAGACTACCGTCTGCCTCCTAGCTAGTGGCACCAGGGCTCCTACCCTGGTACCGTTCAACTTGAACTTTCCTGCTGGAGATACACTTAGCTCCAGCCCACACTCCTCTCCACCTTGAACTCCAAACTGAACTCAAGCTTAACTGCTTGTTTTCCTGCCCCAGGCTGTCTCGACCCCTGGGTGGGCGTGTCTGAACCACCTGGTCACGCCCACTGGTGTGTTTATCTTTCCCTAAGGGGGAGTGACTAGGGTTTCTTTCTGGTTGGCTGTGTGTTACCTAGTGAGGGAAGGTGTTATGCGGGGGCCTATTTGTGACTACCTGGTTTTGCCAGGGCATCACAGTTGCTCGTTCAGATCTCCACAGGGCAGGTACTGCATCTTCTTCATAGGTGAATGACACTCCCGGCTCTTTGCCTGTAGGGGGCACTCCCTGTGAAACTACTGCAGGAGCTATGTCAGCACCCCTCCTTGTTCACCCTCTAATGAGTGCGTGAAGCTAAACAATTGGGATGGTGGAGGTCCTGTAAGGGGTAGAAACTGGAGGGATAGGAACTTCCTGGGAAATGCAAGCCTTTATCTGGCCTAGATGAACCACCTTTTCTTGCTGAGTAACCTCTGGCAAATTTGAACACTTCCACCATTTGGAATGGGATACTTGTAATGATGTAAGGGCAGAATTCCCACTGATCATCCAGCTTGTGAGCGCGGCCGTTCTTTTAGCCCAAACTCCATCTCCAACTTGGCCTTGGCCGAAGCATTGAAATTCTCCTCCTACATTTAGCAGACAGCTTTCATACGGTATTCCACAATTTTGTTAGCTTCTTGCAGAAGTTCTTGGTGGTCTGCAACCCAATCTTTCTCTGGGAGGGGATTATGGCTATCTGCGACTTGAACATTTAGCTGGAGGTCTCCAGGCAGTTTCCCTGGACAACCAAACATCAAGTAATATGGAGTATAACCAGTGGAGCAGTGAGTGGTATTGTTGTACAAGTAAGTTAACTCTTGGAGTAAAGCAAAACATTCTTTCCTTTCTTGGGATGGAACATTTTTTATCATGTCAATCAAAGTTTTGTTTGTCCTTTCACATAGGCCATTGCCTTGGGGATGGTAACTAGTTGTGCAAAGTTTCATACAGCCGTAGGGTGCACACAGTTCTTGGATTAAATCAGACTCAAATGCTGTACCTTGATCTGTCAGGACCTGAACGGGATATCCATAAGGCCTCACAAAGTGTTTCCAAAACATCTTGGCAGTGGTTTGAGCAGTCTGATCTCTGACGGGCACGGCCACAATGAATTTACTGATAGAGATGTCCAGCACTTCTGGGTTGTAGTTTGACATGGTCAAGGGCCACAAGCTCCAGAGGATTGTGAGTTTCAATGGGAAGCAGCAGAGCTCTTTGTTCCATACCATCTTGGCTACTTAGGGTACATGGGACACATTCTCTGCACCATTTCTCAATGTCTTGTCGCATTCTTATCCAGTAGAAGCATTCTCAGTTTGTCAACCAAAGTGTCCAGATATGTGATGATAAATCCCACTAGAGAAAATTTGTCCATCTCTAGTCCCAATACTTTTGTTCATATAGTATATGGTATCTAAGTCATTTTTTATATCCTCAAATGTTTTATGGTTTATTCAGTTTTAGGCCCCCTTCACACGCACGTGAAAAAAACGAAGTTTTTTCACGGACGTATTAAAGGGGTGGTTTGCTCCCCGTGTGCCGTGTTGTGGCACATGCTTGTTCTCCGTGTGTGATACGTAATAACACACGGAGAACGGAAAGTCCCGCCTTACCTGATTCTTCCGGAGCTGTCTGTGGTGCTGAATGATAGTGTCCGGCACAGGCCACGCCCTGCTGACGCTGCTTCCGGGCCTCAGTGAAGAAGATGCGTTGTTCAAATTCACTGGGGGTCGGATGCAGATGACAGCCGCGGCAGAGACTGCAGGGCTGGTGGAGGTGAGTGTGTGTTTTTTTTATTTTTACAATGCACATGTGTTTCTCTGGCGCGTGTCACGTGGGATTGCATGCACACTACATCCGTGTGGTACGGGCCGCGTGACACCCGTGCTGCCGGAGAAAAACGGACATGCCGCCGTATGGAGCACACGGGCTCACGTCTGCTCCACACAGAGGCACGGGCCAATGGCTGAACACGTGCGTGCACATAAACCCATTGATTTTAATGGGTATACATGTGCCCGTGTCTCCGGTACATGCGGGAACGGACCTAACACGTACCGGAGGCACGTGCGTGTGAAGGGGGTCTTACATGTACTAGTTTTTTTATTTTTTTATTTTGTATAAGTGCATTCATAGAGTTGAGAAAAGATTAAATGTGAGTACAACATTGCCTTTCAGTCAGTTATGTTTTATGGAGATTCTTGCAATGTTTTTAAGATAAACATAAATTCAATTTACAAAATGGTTTACTCTTAAACTTCGTAGACTATGAATATGAGGGCAAATTTTCTACGTTACCATATGTACCTGAAGTGGGTGCTTCAAAACTCCTACAATTAAGTTATTTATATAACTATGCCTGCTGATGAAAACAAGTTAAATCCGAACTGGAGAAATGAATGTTAGTAACTGCATTTCCTATAACCTGTTCCAATTTTTCACGACAAGAAAGACTTACTTGGATTTGGCTTGCTAGAATGTAGAAACATGAGTGAATTAAACATGATAAATTCAAGGCAAATTTGAATGATTCTTTTTTTGGCCACGAAGGTAAATGCCATGTCTGGTGTCAAATCAACATAGCTCATCACTGCAAGAACTCAATCCCCACAGTGAAACACGGAGATGTTTTTCGGCAGCAGGGACAGGGAGAATGGTCCAAGTCGAGGGGAAGACGGATGAAATACAGGGATATTGTTGAGCAAACTTATTTCAGAATGTCAGTGATTTGAGACTGGGATGGAGGTTCACCTTCCAAGAAGCAACAATCGAGTGGCTTAATGGGAAATTTGTAAATATGTTGAAATGACCTAGCGCGGGAAGGTTAGAATAATCTTTTTGCTCTCCCTCTGTGAATGGGCAGGGTAGTGGATATAGGGGCTCAGGATGGGGCAGTATAGGGGTCCAGGATGGGGTCAAAATGGGGGCCCAGGATGGGGCAGTATAGGGGTCCAGGATGGGGTCAAAATATGGGCCCAGGACGAAGAAGCATGGTGCCTGGGATGGAAAA
Source organism: Anomaloglossus baeobatrachus (assembly GCF_048569485.1). Classification (NCBI taxonomy): domain Eukaryota; kingdom Metazoa; phylum Chordata; class Amphibia; order Anura; family Aromobatidae; genus Anomaloglossus; species Anomaloglossus baeobatrachus. Next base: position 345,866,544 of record NC_134355.1, on the reverse strand, counting down.
ACATAGGGGCCCAGGATAGGGGAACATAGGGGTCTAGGATGGGAGACTATACAGTATACAGAGCTCCTGTGTATAAAGTCGCCGGTCACTGTATTATCTGTACACTGACTCTATATTACGAGCTTCTGTGTATAATGTCACTGGTGATTCCTGTATTACCTGAAAACTATATACAGAGCTCCTGTGTATAATGTCACTGGTGATCACTTCAATATCTGTACGCTATATGTAGAGCTTCTGTATATAATACCCCTGGTGATCACTGTATTACCTGTACACTAAGTACACATCTTCTGTGTATAATGTCACCAGTGATCAATGTATAACCTGTACACTATATACAGAGCTCCTTTGTATATCACTGGTGATCACTGTATTATATTTATACTATATACAGTGCTCTTGTGTATAATGCCACTGGTGATCACAGTATTACCTGTAAATTGACACTATATACAAAGCTTCCATGTATAAGGGAACTGATGGTAATATTAATGTAATTGATATTGTTGTTTTACTTCATGATCATTATTGTAATATTATTAGGTCACTATATAGTGGTAATATGTGGTCTGGTCATGGGGTAGTAATATTTGTCCCTCTTATGTGGTTGTATTCGGTTGCCATGCTGTGGTAATATGTGGTCTGGTCATGGTGTGGTGGTATTTCTCCCTTGTATGTGGTATTATTTACTCACCATGTGGTCTGGTCACAGTGTCACGGTATTTTTCCCTTGTACAGTGGGGAAAAAAGTATTTAGTCAGCCACCAATTGTGCAAGTTCTCCCACTTAAAAAGATAAGAGAGGCCTGTAATTGACATAATAGGTAAACCACAACTATGAGAGATAAAATGAGAGAACAAATCCAGAAAATCACCTTGTCTCATTTGGCAAGATTTTTGTTTGAAAATTATGGTGGAAAATAAGTATTTAGTCAACAACAAAAATTCATCTGAATATTTTGTTATATATCCTTTGTTGGCAATGACCGAGGTCAAATGTTTACTGTAAGTCTTCACAAGGTTGGCACACACTGTTGTTGTTATGTTAGCCCATTCCTCCATGCAGATCTCCTCTAAAGCAGTGATGTTTTGGGCCTGTCCCTGGGCAACACGGACTTTCAACTCCCTCCAAAGGTTTTCTATGGGGTTGAGATCTGGAGACTGGTTAAGTCACTCCATGACCTTCATATGCTTCTTATGAAGCCACTCCTTTGTTGCCCTGGCTGTGTGCTTGGGATCATTATCATGCTGAAAGACCCAGCAACATTTCACCTGCAATGCCCTTGCTGATGGAAGGAGGTTTGCACTCAAAATCTCACGATACATGGCCCCATTCATTGTTTCATGTACACAGATCAGTCCTCCTGGTCCATTTGCAGAGAAACAGCCCCAAAGCATGATGTTGCCACCCCCATGCTTCACAGTATGTATGGTGTTCTTTGGATGCAACTCAGCATTCTGTCTCCTCCAAACACAACTAGTTGTGTTTCTACCAAACAGTTTCACTTTGGTTTAATCAGACCATATGACATTCTCACAGTACTCTTCTGGATAATCCAAATGCTCTCTAGCAAAGTTCAGACATGTACTGGCTTAAGCAGGGGAACACGTCTGGCACTGCAGTATCTGAGTCCTTGATAATAAATAAATTCACTGCACTCATATACTATGATGCAAAAAAATATTTAAATTTATTGAGGCGACTGTGAAGTCATTCGACATTTCGACCCCGCCTGCGTCTTAGTCAAAAGACGCTAGGTGAAAGAAACATACAATAAATCAAAATGGAGTAATGACAAGAATATATATATATACATATAATATATAATAATTTTACAAGGCATTTACAAAATATATACATATATACATAGAGAGAAATATATCAAGGAGAGAAATATAACATCTGAGTCCTTGGCGTATTGTGTTACTGATGGTAGCCTTTGTTAAGGTGGTCCCAGCTCTATGCAAGTCATTCACTAGGTCCCCCCGTGTGGTTCTGGGATTTTTGCCCACCGTGCTTGGGATCATTTTGACCCCACTGGGTGAGATCTTGCATGGAGCCTCAGATCGAGGGAGATTATAAGTGATTTGCATGTCTTCTATTTTCTAATTATTACTCCCACAGTTGATTTCATTACACCAAGCTGCTTGCCTATTGCAGATTCAGTCTTCCCAGCCTGGTGCAGGGCTACAATTTTGTTTCTGGTGTTTTTCAACAGCTCTTTGGTCTTCACCATAGTGGAGTTTGAGGTGTGACCATTTGAGGTTGTGGACAGGTGTCTTTTATTCTGATTACAGGTTCAAACAGGTGCCATTACTACAGATAATGAGTGGAGGACAGAGGAGCCTCTTAAAGAAGAAGTTAGAGGTCTGTAAAGCCCGCTACACACGCTTCAATATATCTCACAATCCGTCGTTGGGGTCAAGTTGTAAGTGACGCACATCCGGCATCGATTGTGAGGTATCTGCGTGTGACATCTACGTGCGATCAGGATTGAACGCAAAACCGTTGATCGCAAACACATCGTATCTTTGTCTAGAATTGAGCGTTTTGTTGCACGAACCTAGTCAATTGTAATGTGTGACATCCCTCATACGATTTTGGTGTTTGATGCTATGTGCGCAGGTGTGCGCTCTGCACCGCAGCTTAAAAAAGGTCCGCTTCAGAGCGCAGCTGAAAAGCTGCGTTCTGAAGCGCCTCACAATGTCTGTCATTCACTAATCTCTGTCAGTCGGTCACTATCTCTGTCCCTCACTCTCTGTCCATGTCAGTCTATCCCCCTCTCTCATATACTCACCGATCCCCGGCGCTGCACGGCGTTAACACTGCTCCGGCGGCTTTTACTGTTTTGAAAAAGCCGGCCGCCCATTAAACAATCTCGTATTCCCTGCTATCCCCGCCCACCGGCGCCTATGAGTGGTTACAGTGAGACACGCCCCCACGCTGAGTGACAGGTGTCACACTGCACCCAATCACAGCAGCCGGTGGGCGTGTCTATACTGTGTAGTGAAATAAATAATTAAATAATTAAAAAAAACGGCGTGCGGTCCCCCCCAATTTTAAAACCAGCCAGATAAAGCCATACGGCTGAAGGCTGGTATTCTCAGGATGGGGAGCTCCACGTTATCGGGAGCCCCCCAGCCTAACAATATCAGCCAACAGCCGCCCAGAATTGCCACATACATTATATGCGACAGTTCTGGGACTGTACCGGGCTCTTCCCGATTTGCCCTGGTGCGTTGGCAAATCGGGGTAATAAGGAGTTATTGGCAGCCCATAGCTGCCAATAAGTCCTAGATTAATCATGTCAGGCGTCTATGAGACACCTTCCATGATTAATCTGTAAATTACAGTAAATAAACACACACACCCGAAAAATCCTTTATTAGAAATAAAAAACACAAACATATACCCTGGTTAACCACTTTAATCAGCCCCAAAAAGCCCTCCATGTCCGGCGTAATCCAGGATGCTCCAGCGTCGCTTCCAGCGCTGCTGCATGGAGGTGCTCGGAGCTGCAGCAGACACAGCCGCTCCTGTCACCTCCACGCAGCAAGTGCAGACAGCCGCGCGATCAGCTGAGCTGTCACTGAGGTTACCCGCTGTCACTGGATCCAGCGGTGGATGCAGCGGTGGCCGCGGGTAACCTCAGTGACAGCTCAGCTGATCGCGCTACTCACTCAGTTGCTGCATGGAGGTGAGAGGAGCGGCGGTGAGTAGCGCGATCAGCTGAGCTGTCACTGAGGTTACCCGCGGCCACCGCTGGATCCAGTGACAGCGGGTAACCTCAGTGACAGCTCAGCCGATCGCACGGCTGTCTTCAGTTGCTGTGTGGAAGTGATAGGAGCGGCTGTGTCTGTACAGCTCCGGTCACCTCCATGCAGCAACGCTGGAAGCGACGCTGGAGCATCCTGGATTACGCCGGACATGGAGGGCTTTTTTGGGCTGATTAAAGTGGTTAACCAGGGTATATGTTAGTGTTTTTTATTTCTAATAAAGGATTTTTTCGTGTGTGTGTGTTTATTTACTGTAATTTACAGATTAATCATGGAAGGTGTCTCATAGACGCCTGACATGATTAATCTAGGACTTATTGGCAGCTATGGGCTGCCAATTACTCCTTATTACCCCGATTTGCCAACGCACCAGGGCAAATCGGGAAGAGCCGGGTACAGTCCCAGAACAGTCGCATCTAATGTATGCGGCAATTCTGGGCGGCTGTTGGCTGATATTGTTAGGCTGGGGGGCTCCCCATAACGTGGAGCTCCCCATCCTGAGAATACCAGCCTTCAGCCGTATGGCTTTATCTGGCTGGTTTTAAAATTGGGGGGGACTGCACGCCGTTTTTTTAATTATTTAATTATTTATTTCACTACACAGTATAGACACGCCCACCGGCTGCTGTGATTGGGTGCAGTGTGTCACCTGTCACTCAGCGTGGGGGAGTGTCTCACTGTAACCAATCATAGGCGCCGGTGGGCGGGGAAAGCAAGAAATACGAGATTGTTTAATGGGCGGCCGGCTTTTTCAAAATAGTAAAAGCCGCCGGAGCAGTGTGAGTGCCGTGCAGCGCCGGGGATCGGTGAGTATATGAGAGAGGGCTGCTCAATTCAGTTACTCAGGAGTTTAGCGGTCACCGGTGAGTTCTTTACTGGTGACCGCTAATCAGGATGTGACACAGACAGAGCCGCAGCATGACAATGAAGTCGGGTGAAGTTCACCCGAGTTCATTCTGACAGTGCGGCTCTGTCTGTGTCTGCTGTCAGCGGCCATTCAGCTCTGCTACATGGCTGTCTGTGTCTGCTGTCAGCGGCCATGTAGCAGAGCTGAATGGCAGATGACATAGTAAAAACGCATCCCTACACATTACACACGCTTGTCAAGTCAATAAATAAAAAAAAAAAAGGGTGCCCAATGCATACGTCACAGAACACATGATCTAAAGGATCGCACACAAAATTGATCAATTTAACATAGACTACTAACGCTCATGTGACAGCAAATGAACGACCTACGTGCAATCTCATAAGATCCCGTATGCAACCTGGGCGTGTCACATCGCAAATGCGATTGTACAACTAATTGCAACGTGTAAAGCAGGCTTTAGAGCCAGAAATCTTGCATGTTTTAGGTGACTAAATACTTATTTTCCACCTCAATTTGCAAAATAAATCTTGCCAAATCAGACAAGGTGATTTTCTAGATTTGTTTTCTCATTTTGTCTCTCATAGTTGTGGTCTAACTATGATGTAAATTATAGGACTCTCTCATCTTTTTAAGTGGGAGAACTTGCACAATTGGTGGCTGACTAAATACTTTTTTCCCCTACTGTATAAGGTATTATTCAGTCAGTATTTGGTAGTATGTGGTCTGGTCATGGGGTGGTGATATTTATCCCTTAAATGTGGCATTATTTGGTCACTATGTGGTGGTAATATGTGGTCTGGTCATGGTGTGGTGGTAAAAATATTGATGTAATGTACTGACCAAATACTGTATGTGTGAAATTGGCCTAAGGATATGTGTTAACTAGGGATGAGCAAACCAGTGGATATTTGGGTTCGCCAAACCAGCACGGACTGCAAACAAAATGGTTTGGCAGCCGAACCTAACCCTGGACGCCAAACCTCATATAAGCCTAAGGGACTTGAACTTATATGTTATAAAATGGTGTTAGTAAGAGCTAGAGGGGCTTCAAAAGAAAGAAAATGAGGAATAAAGCAGGACAATTATACTTACCAACATTTCCCACAGCTGGAGAACACTGCTTCCGGGTCCGATCATTAGCTCTCATGCATGCTCATTGTTTCCCCTGACCACTATCAATCTCAGCTTCTTTGATTGGTTGCAGTCAGACTGAACCACCACCGTCTGTGACAGCGTCTGGGATTGGTTGGAATCACAAACTCTATCTGCATGCCTATAGTGGTGTCAAAATAAATAAAGTAAAAAAATGGCGCAGGTTGCCAGCTACAAGCTGCAGCACCCAGCCGTTTGCATTATCTTGGCTGTGTATAAAAATACCAGGGACCCCATAGTGCTTTTTTATAATTATTTACTAAATAATTTTTAAAAACTCTGTGCGTTCCCCTCAATTTCGATAATCAGCCAAGATAAAGCTGACAGTTGGGAGCTGGAATTCTTGGACTGGGCAGGCCCATGGTTATGGGGCCCCCACAGCCTAAGAATAGCATCTCACAGCCGCCCTAGAATTTTCGCATCCATTAGATGTGACAATTCCGGTGCTTTACTTGGCTCATCCCTGGTAAGGGGATAATCGGGGTAATATAAGGAGTTGACAGCTGTGATTTGTGAAAAATGTCAGCTGTCAGTAAACCCTAGATTAGTAATGTAATCCACACCACGACGCCCCATGATGATCTAGTCTCTGCTGCGTAATAATAATGCACCAAATCTGCATTACTTGGCAAAAAACACTCTTTGAAGGTGTTTTTTGAAGATGAAGGTCTCATTGAATCTCAATTAATTCCCCTGAGGTGATATCACTGAGTTTAATGAGTGTCCCTGAGGTGAGTTTACATGCAGTCACAGGTGGGGTACCGTGGGAACCTCCACCTGTGACCACAGGTAAATTCAGTGACATCACCGCTCCCAGCTGCAGCTCAATCAGTGTCTGCCTAAAGCTGCAGCGGGCAGTCATGTTCTCTAATGTGCACAGGCACTATGACTTTCAGTATGTAGCAGAGCTGGGATCGTCGTGGAACGAAGTGGTGCGGATTACATTGGACCTGGGTGTATAGGGGGTTAATAAATTGGAGAAAGAGTATATATTTTTTTTAAATAAATGATTTTTCTCTGTGTTAGTGTTTATTTCTTTTGTCTTACAGGGTTAGTAATGGGGAACCCTCGCCATTACTAATTCAGGATTTAGTGACAGCTGTGATTTTTGACAAATAAAAGTTGTTATTAACTGCTTATATTATCCAGATTACCACCACAGCAGGGCAATCAGAATGAGGCGGGTAAAGTGTCGGAATTGTCGCATCTAATGGATGTGACAATTTCGGGGTGGCAGTGGGCTGCTATTTGTAGGCTGAGGAGGGCCCAATAACCATGGGCCTTCCTCAGGCTGAGAATACTAACCCCCAATAAGAAAGAGGTGACCGGAACACGGTGTGATCCAACAGGGTGGGATCAGATACTGACCGAGAGAACGAGTGACCAAAAGAGACAGTTCCTTAAATAGGAAACTCCACATTAAGGCCCTAGGCAGTCCACAACACTTAAAGGTAATGGGCCAGTTGGAAAAAAATGTGAGATGAAGGGGGGGGGGCCTTGAGCATAAATTCCATAGGTGTCAGTAAGTGAGAAGCTAGAGTCTGGCCATTATTGGCCACCCATCTCCTTTATGAGGTGAACAAGACATGGAACCTCAGCAGGGAAAGAATGACTGATATGGACTCTACTGTGATGTTGACCTATGTGATGGTGAATCAAACAGGACTGGTGAGGAATAACTGAGATGGAAGGAGTGGAGGGACTGTTTGTGGAATAGACTTGTATTGTTAAAAAAAAGTACGAGAAGACATGTGCCCACTATCTCCTGTGAACAGTGTACAATTGTTCTGAAGTTACTGTTGACTAGGAAACTGTTTTTAAATAACTGATGGTCTCCTTTAGCAAATCGGATACCAATTAGTCCTGTCTAGCCAGGAGTTAATGTCAGCATGTGGCATATAAGGGTGTACTGACCTGTAGCAACAGCACACACAATCAGCGAGGACCCCAATTTTCATGTAGCGTGACAGGTGTAGAAAACACAGACCTCACCCACGAGAACCGCCCAGTGACCCTCTACACTTTCATGGAAGCAAATTACTAACATGTAACACTTTTATTGTTACTTTATTTGGTTTACTTTAAAATAGAGAAATTAGCTGGTTAAATAGACATTGTAAACGATGTTTCTGTTTCTTTTCACTTTCACCTTTATAATACTTCACTTCCTACTAGCCCTCCTAATCTCTAAACCTAATACTGAACTGGTCATCTCTCCTTTCATCCTCCCCACGCTACTCACCTCCTCATCAGATCTATTCCTCCACATAAAACCCTGTGTCTCCATACACACACACGACCATCTCATGGCCTCTCCTGCACACGCCTACTAAAACTCTCTCTCCTTCTCCTCACTGCTGGAGACAGCTCTCAAAATCTTGGCCCTCCTCACCACATCCCCACAATCACTTCTAGCCACCATTCATGATCTATCACAAATTTTCACAACCCTTCTAACCTTATACCCTTATACCCTTTTACCCAATCTCCGCTCCCCCAGTCCCTCTAACAGGAGTTCTATGGAACACTCACTCTGCAATAAACTCTCATACATTCATGACCTTTTCATCACTAACAAACTCTTTCCTCGACATCACTGAAACCTGGCTCACCCCCTCTGACACAGTCTCTCCTGCTGCATTCTTTTATGGTGGTCTCCATCTTTCTTACACCTCACCCCAATAACAAGCATGATCGAGGAGCTGGTTTTCTCCTGTCCAAAAAAAGCTCCTTCACCGCAATTCCTCTGCCACTGCCACTCTCCGTTACTTTCCTCTATTTTGAAGTGCACTCCGTCTGCATTTACTCCACCTCCAACCTCCGACTGGCTGTCATTTACCGCCCCCCAGGGCCAGCCACCACCTTTCTTAACCACTTCACAATCCTGACATCACCACCATCATCATGGGCGACTTCAACATCCCCATTCAGCTGTCTCTAAACTATTAACACACACGTCCTCCTTCGGCCTCATACTATGGTCCTCTGCATCTACTCACAAAGATGGCCACACGCTGGACCTCATCTTCACCCACCTTGCTCCATTTCTAACCTCTCAAACTCACCTCTCCCCAGTCTAACCACTACCTACTTAAATTTTTTCTCTCTCTTCTCCAAGTACACAACCTCCACTCCACAAAATTTCCACCCTCAAGGAAATCTCAAACACCTTGCTTTACACTCATTTTCTCAGTCCCATATTCCTCTTGCAGGCATTGCTTCTTTACACAATGCAGATGCTACTGCCACTTTACATAAAACCAAAATATCTGCAGCTCTCGAATCATCCGCCTCCCTCATGCATACCAAATCTCGCACGATCAATAGGCAACCTTGGCACACGAGCCAGACTAATGAACTGAGACAGGCTTCCAGGATTGCTGAGGAGACATGGAAGAGGTCTCAATTCATCAAGCGCTTCATCACATATAAACAGTCCCTCACCACTTTTAAGTCTGCACTCACTGCTGCAAAATAAACTTACTTCTTTCAACTCACTCCTCCGTCCCTGTGACCTCTTCTTTCTCGTCCCATCTCAGCTGGAGACTTTGTCTCTTTATTCATGCAGAACATTAACATCAGAAAAAGCTTTAGGCCACAATACCTTCAGACCCTCCTCATAACTACTCAGACATCTTCCTCTAAATCCAGTTTCTCCATCATGACAGAAGATCATCGTTCCTCTCTACTCCCAAGATCACATTTCACCACTTTTCCACTTGACCCGCTCCCGTCCCCCCAACTCACCACAGTCTTCATCCCAACCCTAACCCATCTCTTCAACCTATCACTAACAGCTGGTGTATTCCTCTCATGCTTTAAACATGCCTCGATCACACTCATCCTCAAAAAGCCCTCCCTTGACCTTTCCTCTGTGTTGAGTTATCAACCCATATCACTTCTCCCCTATACATCAAAACTACTGGAACAGCATGTCCATTTTGAACTGTCCTCCTACCTCTCTTCTTGCTCCCTCTTTGAAAGGCTACAATCTGGCTTCTGACTGCATCATTCCATTGAAACTGCCCAACTAAAGATACCAATGATGTACTAACTGCCAAAGCCAAGCAACACTACTCTGTCCTCCTCTTAGAACTGTCCTCTGCCTTTGACTCAATGGTCCATTTCCTTCTACTACATACACTCTTATCTCATCTTGGATCTTCTCATACCTAACTGACCAAACTTTCAGCTTCTCCCACTCTCACGTCACTTCCTCATTTTACTCCCTCTCTGTCGGTATCCCCCAAGGTTCAATTCTTGGACCACTGCTGTTCTCCATCGACACCTTTGGCCTGGGACAGCTCATAGAGGTCCATGGCTTTCAGTATCATCTCTATGCTGATGATACACAGATCTACCTTTTTGGACCTGACATCACCTCCTTACTAGCCAGAATCCCACAATGTCTGCCTGCTATTTCATCCTTTTTCTCTGATCAATTTCAAAAACTTAACATGGACAAAATAGAATTCATTATCTTTCCTCCTCCTCAATCAACCCCCCCAACAGACCTATCCATCAAAGTTGATGGCTGCTCATTCTCTACAGTCCTACATGCTCGCTGCCTGGGGGTAACTCTCGAATCTGCTCTCTCTTTCAAGCCATACGTCTCAGAATTCTTCACCTCCTGCCACCTACAACTCAAAAATATTTCTCAGAGTTGCACATTCTTTAACCAAGAAGCTGCAAAACACTAGTGCATGCCCTTATTATCTCCCACATGAACTATTGCAACCCCCTACTCTTTGGCATCCCTTCTAACACTCTCGCATTCCTAAAATCTACTCTAAACTATGCTGCCCTACTAATCCACCTGTCCCCCACTACTCCCCGACCTCTCCTCTCTGACAATCCCTTCAATGGCTTCCTATTGCCAAACAACTCCTAACCATGACATACAAAGTTATCTACAACCTGTCTCCTCCATACATCTGTTACCTAGTCTCCTGGTACCTACCTGCATGTAACCTCCGATCCTCACAAGATCTCCTTCTCTACTCCCCTCATATCTCCTCTTTCCACAATCGCATCCAAGATTTTTCCCATGTATTCCCCATACTCTGGAACTCTATGCCACAACATATCAGACTCTCGCCTGCCTTGGAAAGCTTCTAAAGGAACCTGAAGACCCACCTCTTCCGACAGGCCTACAACCTGCAGTAACCCTCAATCTGCTATAGCGCCGCAAAACCATCTCCACCCTCACCTACTGTATCCTCACCCATCCCTTGTACACTGTGAGCCCTCCTGGGAAGGGTCCTTTTTTTCCTGTACCTGTCTGTGCCTTGTATTGTTTATGATTATTTTACTTGTCCCTATTATGTATACCCCTTTCACATGTAAAGCGCCAAGGAATAAATGGCGCTATAATGATAATAATAATAATAATAATACAAAATTAGATAATTGCTTGAAAATGTCATGCAAATTCCTCAAACAGTTTTCTCAGGGATTGACTTGCTTGACTTCGATGGAGCTATCACACCAATAACTATGAATGAGAACGACAACCTTTGAGATAGTACTGTTGCTCCAATGCTCAAGTGATCAATAAGTCATCTTTCATACAAATGTATTTTTCATCTGTATTTCATGCATTTTATTCAAATTGAAATGCAGTGCTAGTAGGACTATTCACATTTTTTTTTTCACATCCATTTTGCAAAAATATAACGTGTGCTTTTTTGATCCATGTTACAATTGGAATATGCCCATTCATTTTTAAGGTTTTCTAGTAATATAAAAATAATGATTATAATTTTATTTCTATACACCAACATATTCCCCAGTATTTTAATTTCAGAACGTACTTACAAACAAGAGCTTGTTGTGTATGGTCAAGCCATCAATAAAAACAATTGGGGGCATTTTCTAAACTTTAAAAAAACAAAACAAATCATAGTGTAGATAAAACTGATAATGATGTAGGGGAGTCTAATAATAATGTAATTAAACTAGTCATTTTAAATAAAGAAAAATGCAGGTACAATCAAAAGACTCCACACGTATAGAATGTCAGCTTCAATGCAAAGTAATTGACAAGAGAACTTGACTTCTACGGAGGTGCTACTGAAGTACAAGCAAAGTGGTTCACTTAGAGGTCAGAAGTCCCAGACGTCACGCTTCACTTCCAGTAGTCTCACCTATCGACTTCTCCTTGCCACTCTTCTCACAATGACCACTTACTGGGAGGTGAGGAATCTGAGCACAGAAGCTCTAAATCCTTATCACCTTTTTGGCTATGTTTTCAGAAACCAATACATGAGCAATTATCTAACATAAGTTACAGAGTCATGCACTATAAGATAAACGTTACAACACTAAGTTCTAAGTAAAGATGCTGGAGAGATGGGAAAATGGGGCATGCAAGTATTTACTAAAACAGACATGGAGGCAGAGGTGATGGGTCCGCTATCAATCTAATGACTCATGGATGTTCTTTTTCATTTTCTTCTTCATCTACTCCAGACTACCGTGAGATGACTGCACCTAACCTCTGTTGCACAAATACATTTTAGACCACAGGTTTTACCTAAAAATGTATTCAGACCCAGATCAAACTTCTATAATTCAGACTCTTTAGGCAAGTGAGACTCTAGATCTTCATTCATTCAGGCTCCATACCCAATCCAGACTGAAAGAAATATTCTTAAAAACATGTTCTTATTCAGAAAGTTTGATAATTGAGTGCTTTTCTCAGAATGTAATTGAATGTGTTTGAATGTTATGTTCCATTTCACATCTGTAATAAAAATGAAAAAAACCCCCAAACAATTAAACTTTTTCCCTAAGTGCTAAAAACAGATGAACAAGTAGATTTTCTGATTTGCTTTTGCGCTGAAGGTTTCTATGGTTTTGTCAGGTAATTGGTGTTATTTTTCCTTCCATAGAGTTCCATTGGTTTTCATTGAAGAAAGAAAAAAGGAGACAGTTCATAGTTTGAATCGATGTGGAAAGCGTTGTGGACTTTTGTCAAATTTGCTCACCTGGGAAGATTGTGCATGCACAGGCACAACAATACTTGATGTGAATTATCCAATGTATATCTGAACTGCTCCACCTGCCAAACCAGAAACACTGCAGGCTTAAAGAGCTGATTCACTACTCTGCAATAGTGGCCATATCTCTGTAAAACTGATAGGGATGACTTTTTCTAAATACCTTGTTCAGTCAGTTCTGCCTCTGAGCAGTGCTATTGCGGTCCACTCATCCCCATGAAGTGACTTCTGGGCTCTGTGACCTCTGAGATCTGGTGATGTCAGGTCAACTTCCAGTTGACCTGACATCACCGAAGCAGCCCAAAAATGGTACACCAGTCATGTGCCTCTAAATTACCTGGCTGGATCCCGTCATCGCAGGACTCAGCACTCCAAGGGCAGCATTTGACTTGCCGGCCGTGTTAATCTGGAACAGACAACTGTGAGTAAAGAACTTGTGACTGCATCCTGCTGTGTCCTGAACTCATTGCCTTTGCCTCCAACCCTGTGCTGTCCTAACACTTCACTGGCTAACAACTGCCTATGGTTGTCCTTGGGTCCCAGCTCCACATGTACGGAGCTGTACCATCTCAACTGTGTCACCATCTGCCCCAGCGGTCCCATCCAGCAGCGTCGGCCACACCTGGCTGAAGACCACAGGTGGTGTCACAACTTATCCCCTGTAAATTTCCCTCACTCATTTTTAAAACGACACCACCAGGGTCACGGAGTTGGGCCCTTCCGACGTGACCTCTCAAACCGAACCGACCCGGTTCCGAGTGCCACAGAGCCCTGGTGGGCATGTCAGATGTAAAACTAGTGCCCCATGGGGCAGATGGTTAACCTACTCGTTGCCAGGCAGTCGCGGGTCGGGTCAGGTGATGTCACGGGTGGCCTTGCCCCGTTCCATTGCCCCGAGGCGTACAGTAAATGGTGGGGAAGCGGGGTGTTTGGGGAAAGTTTTTCATGATGCCTGTGGTATGTGGCCAGGGAGTAGCCGCCGCTGCAGAATTCCTCGCTGAGGCAGGTGTTATGGCAGCAGGGATGGTATTGCTCCCCACAGGCGGAGCGGGGTCCAGGTGGATATCAATGGGTTGGCAGTCCCTTGGAAGCACCAGAGCGTGGGGCGACGGCATTGCTAATCAGAGTCTCAGTCGTCAACTGCGGTTCCAGGTTCTTTTTACTCATAGGTTAAAGGCTGCACCCAGGTGCTAGTCTCTGCCATCATGGGCTCTGGTCAATCCCAGGCAAGTAAGGGGCCACCACCAGTGTTTTAAGAGAGAAGGAGAGAGAGAGTCCTATTTCTAGGGTGTCACCCTCAGCAGTTAGGGACCCTGGCTGAGCTCCCGCTCCAAGCCCCGGGCCTAGTAAAGTCCAAGTTTCCGATAGATATCGTGTCAGAACTATGGTCCCGACGGACCTCAGTTATGTGTTGCGCCTACTTCTGCCCCAAGTGGACCCCGCCCCCAGGTGGCTGGCTTCAGTGACCGGGGAAGTCCCATGTATCGTGATGGCCACCCCCCTGCCTACCCTGATCCATCCCCCCCTGTAAGAAGGCTCCTAAGCTGTATTAAGAGTGTGAATATGCAACACCGGTGATTAACCCCCCCTCTTACCTGAGATAGATACCGCAACCTAATTGAGGTGCAGTACCCTGTAGCGACCTAAGCCTCAGGGGTGCCACATAAATAGTTATCTTGATTTTGGAAGCAGAAACTTCTAAAAATGAATTAAAAATATACCCTATGGATAGTACTGGACATATTTTTTATTACAAGAATCACATATTTAAAAATAAACAAGCATTTTGAATAGGTATACAAAAGACATTCTCAATAATGCTTTCAAAAGAACTAGACACTTTAATAAATCTGAATGCTTTAAAAGAGAAAAAGGGAAAGGCCTACAAAAAAGTAGCACAAACAAATTTTTCAGAATTATACTAATGTGAAATGTCAGTCCAGAGACTGATAATTGAGGGTCCTTCTGGATTTGTAAACTTTATGCTTTGGCTCCAGAGGGTTTAAATTAAATCATATAAAATATTCATTAAAGGTGTTGTCCGATCTAAATCCACAA
>NC_134355.1:345844183-345846683 GCF_048569485.1 Anomaloglossus baeobatrachus | reverse complement strand
CACACACACACACACACACAAACCCTGTGCAGCCTCAGCTAACACACACACACACACACACACACACACACACACACACACCCTGTGCAGCCTCAGCTAACACACACACACACAAACACACACACACACCCTGTGCAGCCTCAGCTAACACACACACACACACACACACACACCCTGTGCAGCCTCAGCTAACACACACACACACACACACACCCTGTGCAGCCTCAGCTAACACACACACACACACACACACACACACACACACACACACACACACACACACACCCTGTGCAGCCTCAGCTAACACACACACACACACAAACCCTGTGCAGCCTCAGCTAACACACACACACACACACCCTGTGCAGCCTCAGCTAACACACACACACACACACACACACACACACCCTGTGCAGCCTCAGCTAACACACACACACACACACACACACACCCTGTGCAGCCTCAGCTAACACACACACACACACACACACAAACCCTGTGCAGCCTCAGCTAACACACACACACACACCCTGTGCAGCCTCAGCTAACACACACACACACACACACACACACACAAACCCTGTGCAGCCTCAGCTAACACACACACACACACACACACACCCTGTGCAGCCTCAGCTAACACACACACACACACCCTGTGCAGCCTCAGCTAACACACACACACACACACACACACACACACCCTGTGCAGCCTCAGCTAACAGACACACAC
The DNA here is from genome assembly GCF_048569485.1 of Anomaloglossus baeobatrachus. NCBI lineage: Eukaryota > Metazoa > Chordata > Amphibia > Anura > Aromobatidae > Anomaloglossus > Anomaloglossus baeobatrachus. The sequence continues at coordinate 345,845,950 of NC_134355.1, read as the reverse complement.
ACACCCTGTGCAGCCTCAGCTAACAGACACACACACACACACACACAAACCCTGTGCAGCCTCAGCTAACAGACACACACACACCCTGTGCAGCCTCAGCTAACAGACACACACACACACACACACACTGTGCAGCCTCAGCTAACAGACACACACACACAAACCCTGTGCAGCCTCAGCTAACACACACACACACACACACACACACCCTGTGCAGCCTCAGCTAACACACACACACACACACACACACACACACACACACACACACACACACACACACACACACACACCCTGTGCAGCCTCAGCTAACAGACACACACACACACACACACACACACACACACTGTGCAGCCTCAGCTAACAGACACACACACACAAACCCTGTGCAGCCTCAGCTAACACACACACACACACACACACACACACACACCCTGTGCAGCCTCAGCTAACACACACACACACACACACACACACACACACACACACACACACACACACACACACACCCTGTGCAGCCTCAGCTAACACACACACACACACACACACACACAAACCCTGTGCAGCCTCAGCTAACAGACACACACACCCTGTGCAGCCTCAGCTAACAGACACACACACCCTGTGCAGCCTCAGCTAACAGACACACACACACCCTGTGCAGCCTCAGCTAACACACACACACCCTGTGCAGCCTCAGCTAACACACACACACACACACACACACACACACACACCCTGTGCAGCCTCAGCTAAAACACACACACACCCTGTGCAGCCTCAGCTAACACACACACACACACACACACACCCTTTGCAGCCTCAGCTAACACACACACACACACACACACACACACCCTGTGCAGCCTCAGCTAACACACACACACACACACACACACACACACACCCTGTGCAGCCTCAGCTAACACACACACACACACACACACACACACACACACACACACACAAACCCTGTGCAGCCTCAGCTAACACACACACACACACACACACACACACACACACCCTGTGCAGCCTCAGCTAACACACACACACACACACACACACACACACCCTGTGCAGCCTCAGCTAACACACACACACACACACACACCCTGTGCAGCCTCAGCTAACACACACACACACACACACACACACACCCTGTGCAGCCTCAGCTAACACACACACACACACACACACACACACCCTGTGCAGCCTCAGCTAACACACACACACACACAAACCCTGTGCAGCCTCAGCTAACACACACACACACACCCTGTGCAGCCTCAGCTAACACACACACACACACACACACACACAAACCCTGTGCAGCCTCAGCTAACACACACACACACACACACACACACACACTGTGCAGCCTCAGCTAACACACACACACACACACCCTGTGCAGCCTCAGCTAACACACACACACACACACACACACACACACCCTGTGCAGCCTCAGCTAACAGACACACACACACCCTGTGCAGCCTCAGCTAACAGACACACACACACCCTGTGCAGCCTCAGCTAACAGACACACACACACACACACAAACCCTGTGCAGCCTCAGCTAACAGACACACACACACCCTGTGCAGCCTCAGCTAACAGACACACACACACACACACACACACACACACTGTGCAGCCTCAGCTAACAGACACACACACACAAACCCTGTGCAGCCTCAGCTAACACACACACACACACACACACACACACACACACCCTGTGCAGCCTCAGCTAACACACACACACA
>NC_134355.1:344840031-344878983 GCF_048569485.1 Anomaloglossus baeobatrachus | reverse complement strand
CAAGCAGCTTCTGGCTGCTAACCCCACTGCTTGGTGTTACCTTCACTGGCAATGGAAAATCCAGGGAAGCATTTTTTATTTTTTTTGCAAAAAACTACAAAAAAGGACGTGAGCTTCGCCATATTTTTTGTATGCTAGCCAGGTATAGCAGGCGAGGTGCTGGAAGAGTTGGATACAGTGCCAGAAAGATGGCGCTTCTATGAAAATGCCATTTTCTGAGGCGGCTGCAGACTGCAATTCGCAGCAGTGGGGCCCAGAAAGCTCAGGCCAACCTGTGCTGCGGATTCCAATCCCCAGCTGCCTAGTTGTGAAATTCATGAAATAATAAAAAAAGGGCTTCCCTTTATTTTTGGTTCTCAGCCGGGTACAAATAGGCAACTGGGGGTTGGGGGCAGCCGTACCTGCCTGCTGTACCTGGCTAGCATACAAAATATGGCGAAGCCCACATAATTTTTTCAGGGGGCAAAAAACCTTCTGCATACAGTCCTGGATGGAGTACGCTGAGCTTGTAGTTCTGCAGCTGCTGTCTGTCTGGAGAAGAGCAGACAGCAGCTGCAGAACTACAAGGCTCAGCATACTCCATCCAGGACTGTATGCAGAATTTTTTTGCCCACCAAAAAAATGACGTGGGCTTCGCCATATTTTTGTATGCTAGCCAGGTTACAGCAGGCAGCCACGGGCTGCTCCAACCCCCAGTTGCCTATTTGTACCCGGCTGGGAACCAAAAATATAGGGAAACCCGTTTTTTTTAATTATTTCACTTATTTCATGAAATATTAAAAAACAAATGACGTGGGCTTCGCCCCATTTTTGTGTCCAGCCGGGTACAACTAGGCAGCTGGGGATTGGAATCCGCAGCACAGGCTAACCCGAGGTTTCTGGCGCCACTGCTGCGGATTTCAGTCCGCAGCAGTCCCAGAAAATGGCGCTCTCATAGAACCGCCATCATCTGGCTCTGTATCCAACTCTTCCAACAGCCCTGGAGCCGGGTGGCTTGTTGGGTAATCATGAGTTAATACTGGCTTTGTTTTACTAGCCAGTATTAAGCCAGAGATTCATTAATGTCAGGCACGTTTGACCCGGCCATTAAGAATCTCCAATAAAGGGTTAAAAAAAAACACCACACAGAGAAAAAAATACTTTAATAGAAATAAATACACAGACACATTAGAGGACTCCATCTTTATTACCCCCTGTCAGCCCTCCCACGATCCTGCTCTTCTGTCTTCTTTCTAGTGTAGTAGTAGTGACGATTGTAGTGAGGAAGGATGAGGTTCACCAGCTCATCACTGGGGCTGGGGAACCTCATCCTCACTACAATGCTCACTACAATCGTGCAGCCTTCACTCCGTGAGTGAACAGTGCTGGCTGTCAGCGGTAACATGCGTTACCGCTGACAGACGCGTTACCCATAGCAATGGTGCTCTCGTAGCCGCGGTTAGCGGTGACGTCACCGCTAACTGCGTTGCTATGGCAACGGTGATCTCCGTTAATGACCGGCTGTGTCAGCCGGTCCCTAACGGAACGGGGAGTCGACCGTGTGGTAGAGCATGTCGCCGGTACACGGCGATACACATATGTGCACCGTGTACCGGAGAGATGCACTCGCAGGTCCTACATGACGTGTCATAGTCATGTGACCAGTCTGTAGCCAATGAGATAATAGCCACGTGACTGGTCACATGGCTATTTTGACGTCACGATAGGTCCTGCATCTCTGCTGGCAGTGCCGGTCGCCGGGAGGATTCAGCGATCATCGGATGGAATAGCGGCAGGAGACAGAGTGCAGAAGGGATCGCGGGGACCGGTAAGTGTTATGGCAATGTTTATTAACTGTTTGTGTACATTTATCATGCATTTTTATGTGTTTGTTATTGCCTCCCATTATAGCCTATACGTTCGAGTTCGGTTCGTCGAACGTTCGACGAACTGAACTCGAACGGGACCTCCGTTCGGCGAACCGCCTCGAGCCGAACCGGGACCAGTTCGCTCATCTCTACTTATGACCATGTAATATTTCAGTTTTTCTTGTTTAAAAAAAATTACAAAATTTCTACATTTCTGGTTTATTTCTCTCAAGATGGGGTGCAATGCACATTAATGAGAAAAAAATAAGTTTTTTGAATTTACCAAATGGCTGCAAAGAGACAAAGAGTGAAAAATTTAAAGGGGTCTGAGTGAATTCCCACTGTATCACATGGTCCATAATGTCTTCCAGTTTCTCCACAGTAATACTTTTGCTAGAGGAATAGAAGAACAATTCTGACCTCATAATGTCTTGAGTAAACGTCTATGCATGCAAAACAACATTGGCAATATGGGCCCACCGTGTTTCTCTTTTTACCTTTTTATGTTGAAGAAACAAAGTTGGATTTCCTGATGAGTGTGCTGCAATATATCTTTTTGGATTGTGCAATCCTGAATTATGTTTGGTAGTACTGCTACCTGGATGGCTGGTGAGATTGGTGCTGGTGCTACTGCTGCTTGTGGCTAGGGTATTCCAATTTCCAGATGCCATAGAATGGAGGAATTTTTATTTTACATTACCTATTCCATTGTCATTGCCACTATTTTTTACCATGCATTTTTACTACACTTGAAACAACTTTTGTCACTATTTTAATTAAATGAATTTTTCCTTACTAAAAATTATTGATCAAGAATGTGAAATACATGTCATGTGCAAAAACAACCAAAAGCGACAACAGGCTGCAGAAATTATATTTGATTTACAAACTTAAAATTTAACTAATAAAATGGGTGTGCAAAAAATCTGTAGTTTGCGACTACTGATAGACTGTAAAAGTTCGGATCCACCCAGGTTCAAAAATACCCATGCACCAATTATACAGATCCGGCAATTCAGGTAATTAAAAAAAGTCTAAAGGATAAATAAAGAAAAAAGGGAAAAGCAGTCGCGTTACAACTTACCAGTCTCCCGCGTGACTGTAACACTACATTGGGGCACACATTATCCTTCATACATGTGCTTCCGTCACCCACCTGCAGTACTGGCTTTCCTGATTGGTTGCAGTCAGACCACGCCCCCATCCTGTGTGACAGTGTGTCTGACTGCTTTCAATCACAGATGCTGTTTGTGTCCCTATCTTGGTATAAAAATTAGTGATGAGCGAGCATGCTTGTCACTACTCGGTACTCGCACGAGTATCACTGTACTCGGGCTGCTCGGCGGGGACCGAGTAATCTCGCGATACTCGTGCTTTACTCGTGGTCTTCATTTCTGCATGTTGGCGCTCTTTTGAGAGCCAGCCCTCATGCAGGGATTGGCTGGCAGACCACTGCAATGCCACAGCCCTGTTAGTTGTGGAATTGCAGTGATTGGCCGGCCTGCACAGCGTCACCGAGCCTTTATATCGGCCGGCGCGCTGTGCTCTGCTCACAGCTATTCTGACAGTGAGTGTAGGGAGAGTGTCGCTGATTCAGGGAAAGCTTTGCGGCCCTTTATAGCTTTTTCAGTTGCAGGGCTGCAAACAGTGTGACCAAAAGTCCTTCTCAGGACTATTCTAGTTGTATACAGGCAGGCAGGGTATAGCCAGGTCGGAGTACAGTAGCAGAGTCCTTCTCAGGACTATTGTTGCTATATACAGGCAGGGTATAGCCAGGTCTGAATACAGGCTAGTGACCAAAAGAGTCCTTGTCAGGACTATTGTAGCAGTATACAGGCAGGCAGGCAGGCAGGGTAGTGGTGACCGTATACCAGCCTTCATATCTGGGGCTGGTGTACACAGTGTAAAACAGTCCAGATAGTGTCTGACTTGTCTGTACTGTAATTGTCGCTCCCCAAAAAAACCTGTTAGTAGGTTATTATTGCGTCCGTGCTTGGTTTTTAAAACCGCACGTGTGTGCCTGTTGGTGGCAGCGTACAGGTGCACTGGTGTGCGTTTACCAAACTATTATATAACGCACAAGTGTAGTGTATAATACACGTCAGTCAGCAGTGGCTGATAGTGTCAGAGTTCTTAATTTTTGCTCCTAAAACCTGTGTTAGGTTATTATTGCGTCCGTGCTTGGTTTTTAAAACCGCACGTGTGTGCCTGTTGGTGGCAGCGTACAGGTGCACTGGTGTGCGTTTACCAAACTATTATATAACGCACAAGTGTAGTGTATAATACACGTCAGTCAGCAGTGGCTGATAGTGTCAGAGTTCTTAATTTTTGCTCCTAAAACCTGTGTTAGGTTATTATTGCGTCCGTGCTTGGTTTTTAAAACCGCACGTGTGTGCCTGTTGGTGGCAGCGTACAGGTGCACTGGTGTGCGTTTACCAAACTATTATATAACGCACAAGTGTAGTGTATAATACACGTCAGTCAGCAGTGGCTGATAGTGTCAGAGTTCTTAATTTTTGCTCCTAAAACCTGTGTTAGGTTATTATTGCGTCCGTGCTTGGTTTTTAAAACCGCACGTGTGTGCCTGTTGGTGGCAGCGTACAGGTGCACTGGTGTGCGTTTACCAAACTATTATATAACGCACAAGTGTAGTGTATAATACACGTCAGTCAGCAGTGGCTGATAGTGTCAGAGTTCTTAATTTTTGCTCCTAAAACCTGTGTTAGGTTATTATTGCGTCCGTGCTTGGTTTTTAAAACCGCACGTGTGTGCCTGTTGGTGGCAGCGTACAGGTGCACTGGTGTGCGTTTACCAAACTATTATATAACGCACAAGTGTAGTGTATAATACACGTCAGTCAGCAGTGGCTGATAGTGTCAGAGTTCTTAATTTTTGCTCCTAAAACCTGTGTTAGGTTATTATTGCGTCCGTGCTTGGTTTTTAAAACCGCACGTGTGTGCCTGTTGGTGGCAGCGTACAGGTGCACTGGTGTGCGTTTACCAAACTATTATATAACGCACAAGTGTAGTGTATAATACACGTCAGTCAGCAGTGGCTGATAGTGTCAGAGTTCTTAATTTTTGCTCCTAAAACCTGTGTTAGGTTATTATTGCGTCCGTGCTTGGTTTTTAAAACCGCACGTGTGTGCCTGTTGGTGGCAGCGTACAGGTGCACTGGTGTGCAATTTCCAGAAACTTTGATATAACGCACAAGTAGTGAATATACACGTCAGCAGTGCACAGCATTGCAAAATGCGCAAGGGCATTGGCAAGGAACAAGGAAGTGGACGTGATGGTGGTGCAGGCAGAGGCCGAGGTCGTGGGCAAGCTCTAATTTCGCCACAACAAAGGGCCACATCTAGTCGCTCGCACGTCCTGTCCCAAATTCTTGGGGACCGCAGCAGTACACCGCTCTTGAACCAAGACCAGTGTCAACAGGTTGTTAGTTGGATAGCGGATAATGCTTCCAGTCAGATTGGCACCACCACAAACACTCTGTCTTCCACACGGTCAAGTGTCAGTAGCCGTGATACTGCACCGCACATTTCTGAACCTGATCCTCCTTCCTACCACCAGGCTGAGTACACGTCCTCCTCGGACATTAATGATCCCACACTTGGACACTCGGAAGAGCTGTTCACGTTTCCATTCACACATTCTGGCCTCTCGCCAGCTCATATTGAAGTGGGTCATGAGGAGATCGTCTGTACAGATAGCCAAATATTTGAGCAGCCACGTTCTCACGAAGTTGGCAACGTGTCTCAACAAGTGGTGGACGATGATGAGACACAATTGTCAGCAAGTCAGGAGGAGGAGCAGGGTGCGGAAGAGGAAGACGACGTGGTGGATGATCCAGTAACTGACCCAACCTGGCAGGAGGATATGCAGAGCGAGGACAGCAGTGCACAGGGGGAGGGAGGCGTAGCATCACAACAGGCAGTAAGAAGCAGGGTGGTGGTCCCAGGCAGAAGTCAGGCAACCGTTCCCCGTAACAACACGACGACACAAGGTGCCTGTACAAATGTTAGGTCTTCACGAGTCTGGCAGTTTTTTAAGTTGGATCCAGATGATTCAAAAAAGGCCATTTGCAACACCTGCCGTGCCAGCATCAGCAGGGGTACCAAAACTAGCAGCCTGACCACCACCAGCATGATCAGGCACATGTCAGCCAAGCACCCGACTTTGTGGGAAGTACAACAGAGTCGAGGAGCAGTGCTTGCTGATGTCACTGCTACGTCTTCGCTGGTTGTGCATGCGAGCCAATCCTCTGTCCATGCTGCCTGCGAACAAGCCTCCTCCACTCCTGCACCTGCAGTTGCCTACGCAGAAAGAACACCATCATCAAGCACGTCCTTGTCCCAGCGCAGCGTTCAGTTATCCATTCAGCAAACCTTTGAACGCAGGCGCAAATACACTGCCAACACCCCACATGCCACAGTTCTAAATGCTAACATTTCGCGACTGCTTGCGCTGGAAATGTTGCCTTTTAGGCTGGTGGAGACAGAAGCATTCCGTGACCTGATGGCGGCAGCTGTCCCACGTTACTCGGTCCCCAGCCGCCACTATTTCTCCCGGTGTGCCGTCCCCGCGTTGCATAACCACGTGTCACAAAACATCACACGTGCCCTGAACAACGCTGTTTCACCCAAAGTCCACCTAACCACAGACACGTGGACAAGTGCTTGTGGGCAAGGCCGCTACATCTCGTTGACGGCACACTGGGTTAATATTGTGGAAGCTGGGACCCAGTCTGAGCGAGGGACGGAACACGTCCTTCCCACACCAAGGTTTGCAGGCCCTACCTCAGTCAGTGTTTCACCCACACTCTACAGCTCCGGAATGTCATGCTCTTCAGCCTCCTCCTCCTCCTGCGCATCCTCATCCACTGTGCCCTCCACACCAGTCACAAGCTGGAAGCACTGCAGCACTGCCTCGGCGAAGCGGCAACAGGCTGTGCTGAAGCTAATCTGCATAGGTGACAAACCCCACAATGCAGAAGAGCTGTGGACAGCTCTGAAACAGCAGGCAGATCACTGGCTCACACCTCTGAACCTAAAGCCAGGAAAGGTCGTTTGTGACAATGGCCGGAACCTGGTGGCGGCTTTGAGGCGAGGCCAGCTGACACATGTTCCATGCGTGGCCCATGTGCTCAACCTCGTGGTTCAGCGGTTTATAAAGTCATACCCAGAGCTGTCTGATCTGCTGGTAAAAGTTCGCCGCCTGTCTGCACATTTTCGAAAGTCACCTACTGCTTCAGCCGGCCTTGCCGGCTTTCAGCGCCGTTTGCATCTTCCGGCTCACAGACTGGTGTGTGATGTCCCCACGCGTTGGAATTCAACTCTGCACATGTTGGTCAGGATATGTGAGCAGAAGAGGGCAGTTGTTGAGTACCTGCATCACCTAAGCCGTCGGGAAATGGGTCAAACTCCACACATAACACCTGAGGAGTGGAGATGGATGTCAGACCTATGTACCATCCTCCAAAACTTTGAGGACTCCACCAAGATGGTGAGTGGTGATGACGCCATTATTAGCGTCACCATACCGCTACTCTGCCTTCTAAAACGGTCCCTTTTGAAAAACAAACATGATGCATTGCAGGCGGAGCGCGATGAGTTGCAGCAAGAAACAGTAGTGGGTGTGGGTGATAACACACAGCCCAGCCTCGTCTCATCACAACGTGCAGTGGAGGACTATGACGAGGAGGAGGATGAAGACATGGAGCAACTCTCCGGCCAAATTGAGGATATGACATGCACACCAGTCATATCCTCGATTCAGCGTGGCTGGCCAGAGGACAGGGTAGATGAGGAGGAGGAGGAGGAGGAGGAGGAGGAGGACAGCATGTTCAGTCATCTTGTTGGTCAGGCTACTGAAGTCCTGGCTGTTAAGAGTCTGGCGCACATGGCTGACTTTATGGTAAGCTGCCTGTCTCGTGACCCTCGCGTTAAGAACATCTTGGCCGACAATCATTACTGGTTGGTAACACTGTTAGACCCACGCTACAAGGAGAACTTTTTGTCTCTTATTCCCGTGGATGAGAGGTCAACCAAAATGCAGCAGTTTCGGAAGGCCATACTCACGGAAGTAGGCAAAGCATTCCCCTCACAAAACGCTAGCGGCATAGGTCAGGAATCAGTGGACAACCGAGGCGTACAGCCGAGAGAGGCACAAGTCCAATCCGCCAGAGGTAGGGGAACAGTCTTTAAGATGTGGGACAGTTTTCTCAGCCCCTCACGTACCACAGCCCCTGAGGTGCGGGGTAGTGCCACAAGAAATCCTAAGTTTGCCCAGATGCTGAAGGAGTACCTTGCTGATCGAACAACTGTACTCCGACATTCCTCTGTGCCTTACAATTATTGGGTATCCAAGCTGGACACGTGGCATGAATTGGCTCTCTACGCCTTGGAAGTCCTGGCCTGCCCTGCTGCTAGCGTTTTGTCAGAGCGTGTTTTTAGTGCCGCAGGTGGAATCATTACAGATAAACGCACCCGCCTGTCAACTGAAAATGCTGACAGGCTGACTCTGATAAAGATGAACAAGGGTTGGATTGGGCCAGACTTCACCACACCACCAGCAAATGAGAGCGGAATTTAAAGTTTGCCATGTACCTCCACTCACCCATGGGTACACTTCTCGACTTTGGATAATCGCTGGACTGCTCCTCCTTCTCCTCATGCGCCATCATGATGACCGTTACAATAGTTAGGTCTTTGTTTCAGGTATACCCCCAGTGGTAAATTTTTTCGCCCATTCTTTGCAGAATGGACATTACAACGACAGGAGACCCGCTCCTTTGCAATGGGAACAATGTTTTGAGGCCCTCATGCACGTCTCTACCCAGGGACAACGTGGAGCCTCCCAATTTTTGGCTGCCCTGCCTAAGGGCTATACTGAAATACACCCACTTCCTTAAAATGGACACTTAATGTTTTGAGGCCCTCATGCACGTCTCTACCCAGGGACAATGTGGAGCCTCCCAATTTTTGGCTGCCCTGGCAAAGGGCTATACTGAAATAGACCCACTTCCTTACAATGGGCACTTCAGGTTTAAAGGCCATCATGCACGTCTCTACCCAGGGACAATGTGGAGCCTCCCAATTTTTGGCTGCCCTGCCTAAGGGCTATACTATAATACACCCACTTCCTGACAATGGACACTTAATGTTTTGAGGCCCTCATGCACGTCTCTACCCAGGGACAATGTGGAGCCTCCCAATTTTTGGCTGCCCTGGCAAAGGGCTATACTGAAATAGACCCACTTCCTTACAATGGGCACTTCAGGTTTAAAGGCCATCATGCACGTCTCTACCCAGGGACAATGTGGAGCCTCCCAATTTTTGGCTGCCCTGCCTAAGGGCTATACTATAATACACCCACTTCCTGACAATGGACACTTAATGTTTTGAGGCCCTCATGCACGTCTCTACCCAGGGACAATGTGGAGCCTCCCAATTTTTGGCTGCCCTGGCAAAGGGCTATACTGAAATAGACCCACTTCCTTACAATGGGCACTTCAGGTTTAAAGGCCATCATGCACGTCTCTACCCAGGGACAATGTGGAGCCTCCCAATTTTTGGCTGCCCTGCCTAAGGGCTATACTATAATACACCCACTTCCTGACAATGGACACTTAATGTTTTGAGGCCCTCATGCACGTCTCTACCCAGGGACAATGTGGAGCCTCCCAATTTTTGGCTGCCCTGGCAAAGGGCTATACTGAAATAGACCCACTTCCTTACAATGGGCACTTCAGGTTTAAAGGCCATCATGCACGTCTCTACCCAGGGACAATGTGGAGCCTCCCAATTTTTGGCTGCCCTGCCTAAGGGCTATACTATAATACACCCACTTCCTGACAATGGACACTTAATGTTTTGAGGCCCTCATGCACGTCTCTACCCAGGGACAATGTGGAGCCTCCCAATTTTTGGCTGCCCTGGCAAAGGGCTATACTGAAATAGACCCACTTCCTTACAATGGGCACTTCAGGTTTAAAGGCCATCATGCACGTCTCTACCCAGGGACAATGTGGAGCCTCCCAATTTTTGGCTGCCCTGCCTAAGGGCTATACTATAATACACCCACTTCCTGACAATGGACACTTAATGTTTTGAGGCCCTCATGCACGTCTCTACCCAGGGACAATGTGGAGCCTCCCAATTTTTGGCTGCCCTGGCAAAGGGCTATACTGAAATAGACCCACTTCCTTACAATGGGCACTTCAGGTTTAAAGGCCATCATGCACGTCTCTACCCAGGGACAATGTGGAGCCTCCCAATTTTTGGCTGCCCTGCCTAAGGGCTATACTATAATACACCCACTTCCTGACAATGGACACTTAATGTTTTGAGGCCCTCATGCACGTCTCTACCCAGGGACAATGTGGAGCCTCCCAATTTTTGGCTGCCCTGGCAAAGGGCTATACTGAAATAGACCCACTTCCTTACAATGGGCACTTCAGGTTTAAAGGCCATCATGCACGTCTCTACCCAGGGACAATGTGGAGCCTCCCAATTTTTGGCTGCCCTGCCTAAGGGCTATACTATAATACACCCACTTCCTGACAATGGACACTTAATGTTTTGAGGCCCTCATGCACGTCTCTACCCAGGGACAATGTGGAGCCTCCCAATTTTTGGCTGCCCTGGCAAAGGGCTATACTGAAATAGACCCACTTCCTTACAATGGGCACTTCAGGTTTAAAGGCCATCATGCACGTCTCTACCCAGGGACAATGTGGAGCCTCCCAATTTTTGGCTGCCCTGCCTAAGGGCTATACTATAATACACCCACTTCCTGACAATGGACACTTAATGTTTTGAGGCCCTCATGCACGTCTGTATGCAGGGGCATTGGTGAACCTCACAATTTAGGACTGCCCTGGCAAAGGAAAATACTACAAAGACTCACTTCCTCAAAATGGGCACATTAGACTCAAGAGGCCTTCATGTACGTCTCTTCTCAGGGACATCGGAGTGCCACACAATGTTTTCACGTAAAATCTTTCATGTATTGATCTCAAAAAGTAACATACACCAGATCTATCTCACTATTGGGTATGTGCCCTTAACATTTCCGCCATGAAAAATCATTTTGGGGTCATTTTGGAAGGTTTTCTGGTGAGTCCGTAAAAATGGCGTAAAACGCGGACAAAATTGTTCACAGCTGTGACTTTTGAGTGATAAATGCTTCAAGGGGTCTTCCCCATGCTGTTGCCATGTCATTTGAGCACTCTTCTGAGACTTTTGTGACATTTTTAGGGTTTCTCCATGCTGCCGGGAGGTCATTTCACAAAAATACTCGGGTCTCCCATAGGATAACATTGGGCTCGTTGCTCGGGCCGAGTACACGAGTATCTTGGGAGGCTCGGCCCGAGCTTCGAGCACCCGAGCTTTTTAGTACTCGCTCATCACTAATAAAAATAAAATAAATTGATGTAGGGTCATTCAATATTATGATTCCTAACAGATAAAGCATAGGGCTACAAGATGCAGGCCACAGCCTTGCGCTTATCTTGGCTGTGTTTCAAAATAAGAGGGACCACATGTGGCTTTTTAAAAATTATTTAAATAAATAATTTTAAATAACGGCATGAGGTCCCCCTCAATTTTATACCCAGCCATGATAAAGCTGACAGCTCAGGCTGGGGAAGCCTATGGTTATTGGGCCTCCAAGCCTAAAAATAGTAGCGTGCAGCTGCCCAGAATTGTTGCATCCATTAGATGCAATAATCTCAAAACTTAACCTGGCTCATCCCAATTGCTCTGGTGTGCTGGCAATAGGGGTAATAAGGTGTTAATGGCAGCTCACAGCTGCCACTAAGTCCTAGATTAGTAATACGAGGTGTCTATGAGACTCCATATTATTAATCTGTAAGTGAAAACAAATAAACACAAACACCAAAAAAATCTTTTATTTAAAAAAAATACAAATAAACACCCTCTTTTACCCCTTTATTAACCTCAAAAACACCCAGTTCCAACATAATCCACATGATGTCCCACGATGATTCCAGCTCTGCTACATTTGATGTGACAAAGCACGGGCATAGAACATAAGTACCGGCTGTGAACTTTAGGCAGTGAATAAGCTTTAGAGAAAAGCAGTGACGTCATTCAGGTTATTTGTGGTCACAGTTGGAGGTTCCCACAGCCCTCCATCTGTGACCGCAGGTAGCCTGACCTCAGGTGAACTCATTAAACTCAGTGACCTCACCTCAGGTGACCTTACTGGGTATCAAAATTGGGGGGGACTGCACGCCATTTTTTTAAAATTATTTATTTAAATAATTAAAAAAAGCTGCATGGCTTCCCTATTGTATTGATATACAGCCAAGATAAGCACAGTGCTGGAGCTGCAACTTAGAGCCATATGCTATAGCTGAGCTGGGTATCATAATATGGGGTGACCCAACACCAATTTTTTATTTGATTTTATACCACAATAGGGACACATACAGCATGTGTGATTGGTTGCAGTGAGACATTCTGTCACAAAAGGGGTGGGTGCAGTCTGACTGCAACAAAACATAAACATCGGAACTACTGGTGGGCGGGGGAAGCAGTGCATACGCATGAGGTAAAATAGTGGAAATAGCGTTACAGCTGCACTGGAGACTGGTAATTATAACGCACTTGCTCTAATCCTTCTATCCCTTCTATCAACATTTTATAGCCCCTTGTTCAGGTCCCCATAGACTTATATGGGAAGCAAAAAATAAGAATTGAGATTTTTCCATAAATGGAAAATCTCACAAACCAGCGCTGAATAATAAGATTAATTAATATTTTAATACTAGCAGTAAAATTAAAATAATTTCTACAAAAGACAGAATACAAAAGACAAAATAATAAATGTACAAACACTAATGAACATAATAAAACTATATTCTCGTGGGGCCCCGGCCGGTGGCAGTCACGGTTATTAATAAATATTAATGAGGATAGTTGTCCGACTAAAGGAAATATCTTCCTCAGGAATAAACAATAATTACAAAAGTTTTTCCGACGGGGTGCCACGTCCGTGCCAGTCCGTGTATAAAGACAATATTCCTTCTGGCGAGTACTTGTACCAAGATGAATACTTTAATGCTAGTTAGATGAAAACTAACAGCCACGCTGCACTCTCTCACGGTCCCTGATTAAGGTTTAAATATGCCGCGCTCCTACCGAGGAGTCTAGCGGACAGAGGGATCAGTGCACCGGGGGCTCGTTGCAGGTCCCCGGTGTATGTTACCTGACGCCAACGCTGACAATGAGAGCTCCGTGAGATGTGGTCCTTGCGTGGGTTGATTCTCTCTCCTAACTGGAGAGGAAGGATTAATGCTGGGTCGCGGTTTGCGAAAATCCTTAGATCCAAATTATAGGATGCCGATTAAAAGTTACTATGGCAGGATTGCACTGTCCTGAGATGTAAACTCCTCCGTGCACCTGCTTGGGCGTTCACCTGCCAGTGAACCGGCAAGTTCCGTAGTCGGTGAAAACGAGCAGACAGTTACGTCCACTTCACAATAATAGACTGAGCAAAATCCGACGCTGGCTCTCCAGTCATCAGCTCAGTCAGCTTGTAGTCTTCTTCTTTTTGCTATAAATAGGTTCTAACGGAATGACTGAGCTATCCTTGAGGAAGGGGGACTGGTGACGCCCCCGAAACGCACGTCGGATTTTGCTCAGTCTATTATTGTGAAGTGGACGTAACTGTCTGCTCGTTTTCACCGACTACGGAACTTGCCGGTTCACTGGCAGGTGAACGCCCAAGCAGGTGCACGGAGGAGTTTACATCTCAGGACAGTGCAATCCTGCCATAGTAACTTTTAATCGGCATCCTATAATTTGGATCTAAGGATTTTCGCAAACCGCGACCCAGCATTAATCCTTCCTCTCCAGTTAGGAGAGAGAATCAACCCACGCAAGGACCACATCTCACGGAGCTCTCATTGTCAGCGTTGGCGTCAGGTAACATACACCGGGGACCTGCAATGAGCCCCCGGTGCACTGATCCCTCTGTCCGCTAGACTCCTCGGTAGGAGCGCGGCATATTTAAACCTTAATCAGGGACCGTGAAAGAGTGCAGCGTGGCTGTTAGTTTTCATCTAACTAACATTAAAGTATTCATCTGGGTACAAGTACTCGCCAGAAGGAATATTGCCCTTATACACGGACTGGCACGGACGTGGCACCCCCTCGGAAAAACTTTTGTAATTATTGTTTATTCCTGAGGAAGATATTTCCTTTAGTCGGACAACTATCCTCATTAATATTTATTAATAATCGTGACTGCCACCGGCCGGGGCCCCACGAGAATATAGTTTTATTATGTTCATTAGTGTTTGTACATTTATTATTTTGTCTTTTGTGTTCTGTCTTTTGTAGAAATTATTTTAATTTTACTGCTAGTATTAAAATATTAATTAATCTTATTATTCAGCGCTGGTTTGTGAGATTTTCCATTTATGGAAAAATCTCAATTCTTATTTTTTGATTGTATCCAGGCAATTTTTGGGGTATTTTTTGCCTACAAACCATCTGCAGGATTTTAAGTAAGCTTTTGGGTCAAGCGCTTACCTTTGTCTCAGGACAATTTTCAACTCATTTATATGGGAAGCAGTGTCTGGGCAGATATCCAGGATCAATTCTGGGCCTGAACCAGTTTTTTTTTTAACCCAGTTGGACTCACCAATCCCAGGTATCTGCGGGTCACTATTTGTGACATGTACACATAATGTACTTGTGAGTTAGACAGTCACAGAGTCAAATGCATATATCTTTATACTTTTCTTTCTTTCTTTTATCTTAATTTCCTTCCTAAAGTTGACTGAAAAAGAAATGCTAGGTCCAAGGCACATCTAAAAAATACAAGCAGCAGTAATGCAATAATATATAGTATATAATAGGTATATAATAGGCTGCAATAATGGTGTGGAATATATGTACAGTACAGTATGTGAAAGTAGACTAAACAACTGGTGGGCAAAAATCAATAGTTTGTGATGCACACTTTGTGAGGCAATCACAAAGTAGTTTTTGGTGGTTGATTTTTGAAGAAGAATGAAAAAATAAAATGTATAACTCAAATGTAGCAACTGAACTATAGCTACAATACAATGCTCAATTACTGCAGCTCAGTCAGCTCACCTATTACTCTTTCTCTCTTCCTATTTATTAAATCTCTATGTTATGCACTTTTTGTTGCACAGTACATATTAATCTTCATCATTCCTGTGATGTGACACACTATCGGTAGAATTTATTAACAGTTTTGTGGCTTGCTAACTTGATCACTTTGGATTGGCAGTGAGGTGTGACATTCTTCTGCTATCCAAATTCAACACAAAATGACTGCTTCATTCCCTGCATCTACTTTTATACAGGCTATGATAGCGCAAGCTGATTGGTTGTGTTGTACCATGTAATGTGGTGATAGGTAGATGGCATTATGAGAAACCTGTCGGATCAGCCCTATGATCATGGGAGCATTTTTGTGGCTGTTAAAATCTTATGCAAAGTGTACAAGAGCAGCAGTTATATTAGGCAAATATTGCAATTTTTTTGAATTTGCCAGGTTTGGCTAACTTCTAAAATTTCAACATGAATTTGATTTGCATCAAATCATTTTTACAATCTCTTCTTCCAACTGCTCTTCTAGAGTTTTAATGTTGACATTGACCTGTTTGCTTTATAGTTTGTGTTCTATATGTTGTATTTACCAGTGTTTTGCTGTTTAATATTTTTGTGGCATTAATAGTTTTTGTTCACAATTTGGATTCTACAATTTGAAATTAAAATTGCAGTTATTTGAGATTTCTTTCTTATTTATTTGTGTTATGATTAAAAATAGGTTTGCTCTATATAAAATAATGCATTGTTTTTAAAAGAGGAAAGATTTTAATTTTAGAATATGTATAGCTCCACATTTTTTTTAGTTGTTTAGCTACTATATATATCATGTATAGGTATAATGTAACTATATTTTTAGCTATGTATTTGTCACAGCTAAATGCAGAGCAAGGTTGACCAACTGTTTTTGAAAAGCACAAGGAGTAACGCTTACACTCGAATGCTCTGTCACACAATTAACTTGGCAATTAGCCCAATTACTACAAAAAGAAGTAACCAAAGATGTCACAATTTCACTTACATATTCTATCTATGTTTTTCATGGATAGTATATGTACCCATTATAGTCTATGTTGCTATTCACATATCTGTTTTTTTCTCAGATTATGTAAGCAAAAAACAAAGGTGTCTATTTTTTTATAGCAATATGAATGAAAAGTAGCAATACAAGTCTATGGGTTCGTAAAAAAACAAGTACAGCACAGATGGAATCTGTGTGCCATTCATGTGCTGTCTATGTTTGATTTTATTTATGACTTGTGATGGGCAGACCCAAACTATAAAAGTCTGGACTCCTGGGGGTTCAAAAGTACTGGAGTTCCGGGCCCAGGTCCGGAATTCTCAGGGAATTCCAGATATTGACACGGATCTGGCACTCAAATCTGGCACTCATTTAAAAAAAAGAAGAGAAAAATAAACAAAAAAAAAAAAAATTAAAGTACGCTATAGTTACTGAGTTTCCGGAGCAGCTGTAACTGCTCCAGCAGCCACTCATTCTGCTTCCGGGGTAGTGCATTATCCTTCATGCATCTGCACTGCCTTCCCTGCCCACCAGTGTCTGTGATTGGTTGTAGTCAGATGCGCGCCCACTCAGAGTGACGGTGTGCCTGACACTTCCAATCATAGACCGGTCTATGGGTCTATTGTATAGTAAAAATAAATAAATAAAAAAAAAAAATTGGCATAGGGTTCCCCCATATTATGATACCCAGCACAGATAAAGTATGTGTCTACAGGCTGCAGTCCCCATACGTGCGCTTTTCTTGGCTGTGTATCAAAATAAGTGGAACTGCGTGCTGCTTTTGTTTTTCTTTTTTAACTATTTAAACTAATGGTTTAAAAAAACGGCATGCTGTCCCCATCAATTTTGCTACCTAGCCAAGATAAAGCCTGACAGCTGGAGGCTTGTATTCTCAGGCTGGGAAGACCCATGTTTATTGGGCTCCCCAGCCTAAAAACAGCAGCCTACAGCCGCCCAGAATTGCTGCATCAATTGGATGCAATAATCCCAGTATTATACCTGGCTCTTATCGATTGCCCTGGTGTGGTGACAATCAGGGTAATAAGGGGTTAATAGCAGCTCACAGCTGCCACTAAGCCCTAGATTAGTAATGGGAGGCATCTATGAGATGCCCCATTACTAATCTGGAAGTGAAAAGAAACAAAACACAATAATGGAAAGAATCCTTTGTTAGAAATAAAAGACAAAAATATCACCCTCTTTCACCACTTTATTAACTGTCAAAACACCCCTGCAGGTCCAACGTAATCCACACTAGGTCCCATGATAATCCCAGCTCTGCTACATTGGAAGTCACAGTGCACAATCATGGAACATATCTGCCCACTGTGGACTTCAGGCAGAGAATGAGCAGCGATGAGTGGTGATGTCACTCAGGTAAGTTGTGGCCACAGCTGGAGGTTCCCATGGCCCTCCCATTTTTACTGTGGGTAATGACCTTAGGTGAGGTTACTGAGTTCCTTGAAATCCCCTGATGTCTGTTTACCTGTGGTAACAGATGGAGGGCCATTTGAACCTCCAGCTGTGGCAGCAACTTACCTGAGTGATGTCACTGCTTATCACTGGTGCTCAGTCTCTGTCTGAAGTCCACAGTGGGCTGTCATGTTCCATGATTACACGCTGTGACTTCAGATGTAGCAGAGCTGGAATCGCTGTGAGACTTTGTGTGGATTTATGTTAATAAAGTAGTGATAGAGGGTTCTTTTTTGTCTTTTATTTCAAATCTTTCAAATCTTTTCACTTACAGATTAGTAATAGGTAGGTCTCATAGATGCCTTCCATTATTAATCTAGGGCTTAGTGGGAGCTGTGAGCTGCCATTAACCTCTTATTACTCCACCGCACCAGGGCAATCAGGCAAAGTGCTGCAGACTGCTGATTTTAGGCTGGGGGCCCAATAATCATGGGTCTTCCCATCTTGAAAATACCAGCCCCCAGCTGTCAGGCTTTGTCTTGGCTGGGTATCAAAATTGAGGGAGACTGCAAGCTGTTTTTTATTGTTTAAATAATTAAAAAAAAAAAAAACTGCATGTGGTTCCTCTTATTTCGATACACAGCCAAGATAGTGCATGGCTAGGGGCTGCAGACTGTAGCAGTGGGCTTTATCTGTGCTGGGTATCATAATATGAGGGACCCTACGCTAGCTTTTTCTTTTTTTTTTCTTTTTACACCATGCCATAGACGGACATAGCATCTGTGATTGGAAGCAGTGAGACATGCTGCCACTAGCGTGGGGGCGCTGTCTGACTGCAACCAATCACAGGCACTGGTGAATAAATAAAGTAAATAATAAATAAATGCGAATAAATAAAGTCTATAGATACACCCCAACATGCAGATAATGAAAAGGAGGGTCAACATGCCTGAGGCTATTATATATAAATGAAGAAAAAAGAAAAAGCAGCACCAAATGTGCACTACAGCACTAAACATTCCAAACTGTACTTATTTTAAAAATTTTGAGATTTTTGGCAAAAAATTGCAATTTCTTGAGCTGCTTCGCCACGTCACGGCAAATCTCATTTGAAGCAGTCCTACACTAAAATATTTTTATAAAATGTGCCATACGGCCTCACATATGAATAGTAGAACTGCTCTTAGCAGCACTCACCTGGTCTATTTCAATCCCGTACCCATGACTGAGTCATGGCTGTGGGCGGGACAGGTCCAAGCAAATGCTGCATGAAGTAAATAGCCTGTGGACAAAGCCTGATGACTTAATGTGAACAGTCACCAACCGCCAAAATCTAGACAGATGGAATACATCCCAAATTGGGGTGCAAAGCAAGGTGGAGGTCAACCACTGACCAATTCAATGAAGAAAAAACAAAAAGCAGCACCAAATGTGCACTACAGCACTAAACATTCTAAACTGTACTTATTTTAAAAATTTTGAGATTTTTGGCAAAAAATTGCAATTTCTTGAGCTGCTTCGCCACGTCACGGCAAATCTCATTTGAAGCAGTCGTACACTAAAATATTTTTATAAAATGTGCCATACGGCCTCACATATGAATAGTAGAACTGCTCTTAGCAGCACTCACCTGGTCTATTTCAATCCCGTACCCATGACTGAGTCATGGCTGTGGGCGGGACAGGTCCAAGCAAATGCTGCATGAAGTAAATAGCCTGTGGACAAAGCCTGATGACTTAATGTGAACAGTCACCAACCGCCAAAATCTAGACAGATGGAATACATCCCAAATTGGGGTGCAAAGCAAGGTGGAGGTCAACCACTGACCAATTCAATGAAGAAAAAACAAAAAGCAGCACCAAATGTGCACTACAGCACTAAACATTCTAAACTGTACTTATTTTAAAAATTTTGCGATTTTTGGCAAAAAATTGCAATTTCTTGAGCTGCTTCGCCACGTCACGGCAAATCTCATTTGAAGCAGTCCTACACTAAAATATTTTTATAAAATGTGCCATACGGCCTCACATATGAATAGTAGAACTGCTCTTAGCAGCACTCACCTGGTCTATTTCAATCCCGTACCCATGACTGAGTCATGGCTGTGGGCGGGACAGGTCCAAGCAAATGCTGCATGAAGTAAATAGCCTGTGGACAAAGCCTGATGACTTAATGTGAACAGTCACCAACCGCCAAAATCTAGACAGATGGAATACATCCCAAATTGGGGTGCAAAGCAAGGTGGAGGTCAACCACCGACCAATTCAATGAAGAAAAAACAAAAAGCAGCACCAAATGTGCACTACAGCACTAAACATTCCAAACTGTACTTATTTTAAAAATTTTGAGATTTTTGGCAAAAAATTGCAATTTCTTGAGCTGCTTCGCCACGTCACGGCAAATCTCATTTGAAGCAGTCCTACACTAAAATATTTTTATAAAATGTGCCATACGGCCTCACATATGAATAGTAGAACTGCTCTTAGCAGCACTCACCTGGTCTATTTCAATCCCGTACCCATGACTGAGTCATGGCTGTGGGCGGGACAGGTCCAAGCAAATGCTGCATGAAGTAAATAGCCTGTGGACAAAGCCTGATGACTTAATGTGAACAGTCACCAACCGCCAAAATCTAGACAGATGGAATACATCCCAAATTGGGGTGCAAAGCAAGGTGGAGGTCAACCACCGACCAATTCAATGAAGAAAAAACAAAAAGCAGCACCAAATGTGCACTACAGCACTAAACATTCCAAACTGTACTTATTTTAAAAATTTTGAGATTTTTGGCAAAAAATTGCAATTTCTTGAGCTGCTTCGCCACGTCACGGCAAATCTCATTTGAAGCAGTCCTACACTAAAATATTTTTATAAAATGTGCCATACGGCCTCACATATGAATAGTAGAACTGCTCTTAGCAGCACTCACCTGGTCTATTTCAATCCCGTACCCATGACTGAGTCATGGCTGTGGGCGGGACAGGTCCAAGCAAATGCTGCATGAAGTAAATAGCCTGTGGACAAAGCCTGATGACTTAATGTGAACAGTCACCAACCGCCAAAATCTAGACAGATGGAATACATCCCAAATTGGGGTGCAAAGCAAGGTGGAGGTCAACCACCGACCAATTCAATGAAGAAAAAACAAAAAGCAGCACCAAATGTGCACTACAGCACTAAACATTCCAAACTGTACTTATTTTAAAAATTTTGAGATTTTTGGCAAAAAATTGCAATTTCTTGAGCTGCTTCGCCACGTCACGGCAAATCTCATTTGAAGCAGTCCTACACTAAAATATTTTTATAAAATGTGCCATACGGCCTCACATATGAATAGTAGAACTGCTCTTAGCAGCACTCACCTGGTCTATTTCAATCCCGTACCCATGACTGAGTCATGGCTGTGGGCGGGACAGATCCAAGCAAATGCTGCATGAAGTAAATAGCCTGTGGACAAAGCCTGATGACTTAATGTGAACAGTCACCAACCGCCAAAATCTAGACAGATGGAATACATCCCAAATTGGGGTGCAAAGCAAGGTGGAGGTCAACCACCGACCAATTCAATGAAGAAAAAACAAAAAGCAGCACCAAATGTGCACTACAGCACTAAACATTCCAAACTGTACTTATTTTAAAAATTTTGAGATTTTTGGCAAAAAATTGCAATTTCTTGAGCTGCTTCGCCACGTCACGGCAAATCTCATTTGAAGCAGTCCTACACTAAAATATTTTTATAAAATGTGCCATACGGCCTCACATATGAATAGTAGAACTGCTCTTAGCAGCACTCACCTGGTCTATTTCAATCCCGTACCCATGACTGAGTCATGGCTGTGGGCGGGACAGGTCCAAGCAAATGCTGCATGAAGTAAATAGCCTGTGGACAAAGCCTGATGACTTAATGTGAACAGTCACCAACCGCCAAAATCTAGACAGATGGAATACATCCCAAATTGGGGTGCAAAGCAAGGTGGAGGTCAACCACCGACCAATTCAATGAAGAAAAAACAAAAAGCAGCACCAAATGTGCACTACAGCACTAAACATTCCAAACTGTACTTATTTTAAAAATTTTGAGATTTTTGGCAAAAAATTGCAATTTCTTGAGCTGCTTCGCCACGTCACGGCAAATCTCATTTGAAGCAGTCCTACACTAAAATATTTTTATAAAATGTGCCATACGGCCTCACATATGAATAGTAGAACTGCTCTTAGCAGCACTCACCTGGTCTATTTCAATCCCGTACCCATGACTGAGTCATGGCTGTGGGCGGGACAGGTCCAAGCAAATGCTGCATGAAGTAAATAGCCTGTGGACAAAGCCTGATGACTTAATGTGAACAGTCACCAACCGCCAAAATCTAGACAGATGGAATACATCCCAAATTGGGGTGCAAAGCAAGGTGGAGGTCAACCACCGACCAATTCAATGAAGAAAAAACAAAAAGCAGCACCAAATGTGCACTACAGCACTAAACATTCCAAACTGTACTTATTTTAAAAATTTTGAGATTTTTGGCAAAAAATTGCAATTTCTTGAGCTGCTTCGCCACGTCACGGCAAATCTCATTTGAAGCAGTCCTACACTAAAATATTTTTATAAAATGTGCCATACGGCCTCACATATGAATAGTAGAACTGCTCTTAGCAGCACTCACCTGGTCTATTTCAATCCCGTACCCATGACTGAGTCATGGCTGTGGGCGGGACAGGTCCAAGCAAATGCTGCATGAAGTAAATAGCCTGTGGACAAAGCCTGATGACTTAATGTGAACAGTCACCAACCGCCAAAATCTAGACAGATGGAATACATCCCAAATTGGGGTGCAAAGCAAGGTGGAGGTCAACCACCGACCAATTCAATGAAGAAAAAACAAAAAGCAGCACCAAATGTGCACTACAGCACTAAACATTCCAAACTGTACTTATTTTAAAAATTTTGAGATTTTTGGCAAAAAATTGCAATTTCTTGAGCTGCTTCGCCACGTCACGGCAAATCTCATTTGAAGCAGTCCTACACTAAAATATTTTTATAAAATGTGCCATACGGCCTCACATATGAATAGTAGAACTGCTCTTAGCAGCACTCACCTGGTCTATTTCAATCCCGTACCCATGACTGAGTCATGGCTGTGGGCGGGACAGGTCCAAGCAAATGCTGCATGAAGTAAATAGCCTGTGGACAAAGCCTGATGACTTAATGTGAACAGTCACCAACCGCCAAAATCTAGACAGATGGAATACATCCCAAATTGGGGTGCAAAGCAAGGTGGAGGTCAACCACCGACCAATTCAATGAAGAAAAAACAAAAAGCAGCACCAAATGTGCACTACAGCACTAAACATTCCAAACTGTACTTATTTTAAAAAATTTTAGATTTTTGGCAAAAAATTGCAATTTCTTGAGCTGCTTCGCCACGTCACGGCAAATCTCATTTGAAGCAGTCCTACACTAAAATATTTTTATAAAATGTGCCATACGGCCTCACATATGAATAGTAGAACTGCTCTTAGCAGCACTCACCTGGTCTATTTCAATCCCGTACCCATGACTGAGTCATGGCTGTGGGCGGGACAGGTCCAAGCAAATGCTGCATGAAGTAAATAGCCTGTGGACAAAGCCTGATGACTTAATGTGAACAGTCACCAACCGCCAAAATCTAGACAGATGGAATACATCCCAAATAAATACAGTATATACAGTGCCTACAAGTAGTATTCAACCCCCTGCAGATTTATCAGGTTTGATAGGATGCAAATAAGTTAGAGCCTGCAAACTTCAAACAAGAGCAGGATTTATTAACAGATGCATAAATCTTACAAACCAACAAGTTATGTTGCTCAGTTAAATTTTAATAAATTTTCAACATAAAAGTGTGGGTCAATTATTATTCAACCCCTAGGTTTAATATTTTGTGGAATAACCCTTGTTTGCAATTACAGCTAATAATCGTCTTTTATAAGACCTGATCAGGCCGGCACAGGTCTCTGGAGTTATCTTGGCCCACTCCTCCATGCAGATCTTCTCCAAGTTATCTAGGTTCTTTGGGTGTCTCATGTGGACTTTAATCTTGAGCTCCTTCCACAAGTTTTCAATTGGGTTAAGGTCAGGAGACTGACTAGGCCACTGCAGCACCTTGATTTTTTCCCTCTTGAACCAGGCCTTGGTTTTCTTGGCTGTGTGCTTTGGGTCGTTGTCTTGTTGGAAGATGAAATGACGACCCATCTTAAGATCCTTGATGGAGGAGAGGAGGTTCTTGGCCAAAATCTCAAGGTAGGCCGTGCTATCCATCTTCCCATGGATGCGCACCAGATGGCCAGGCCCCTTGGCTGAGAAACAGCCCCACAGCATGATGCTGCCACCACCATGCTTGACTGTAGGGATGGTATTCTTGGGGTCGTATGCAGTGCCATCCAGTCTCCAAACGTCACGTGTGTGGTTGGCACCAAAGATCTCGATCTTGGTCTCATCAGACCAGAGAACCTTGAACCAGTCTGTCTCAGAGTCCTCCAAGTGATCATGAGCAAACTGTAGACGAGCCTTGACATGACGCTTTGAAAGTAAAGGTACCTTACGGGCTCGTCTGGAATGGAGACCATTGCGGTGGAGCACGTTACTTATGGTATTGACTGAAACCAATGTCCCCACTGCCATGAGATCTTCCCGGAGCTCCTTCCTTGTTGTCCTTGGGTTAGCCTTGACTCTTCGGACAAGCCTGGCCTCGGCACGGGTGGAAACTTTCAAAGGCTGTCCAGGCCGTGGAAGGCTAACAGTAGTTCCATAAGCCTTCCGCTTCCGGATGATGCTCCCAACAGTGGAGACAGGTAGGCCCAACTCCTTGGAAAGGGTTTTGTACCCCTTGCCAGCTTTGTGACCCTCCACGATCTTGTCTCTGATGGCCTTGGAATGCTCCTTTGTCTTTCCCATGTTGACCATGTATGAGTGCTGTTAACAAGTTTGGGGAGGGTCTTAATTAGTCAGAAAAGGCTGGAAAAAGAGATAATTAATCCAAACATGTGAAGCTCATTGTTCTTTGTGCCTGAAATACTTCTTAATACTTTAAGGGAACCAAACAGAATTCTGGTGGTTTGAGGGGTTGAATAATAAATGACCCTCTGAATAAACTTTTCACAATTTAAACAAAAAAATAAAAAAAGAAATGACATTCTTTTTTGCTGCAGTGCATTTCACACTTCCAGGCTGATCTACAGTCCAAATGTCACAATGCCAAGATAATTCCGAATGCGTAAACCTGCTAAATCTGCAGGGGGTTGAATACCACTTGTAGGCACTGTGTATATATATATATATATATATATATATATATATATATATATATATATATATATATATATCTCAAAATGTAGAACAATCATAGAAGAACAAAAAATATATATAGCCATATAGTAAAATATGAGAGTTTATTGAAATTTAGTTAAAATGCTATACAAGGTACAATAGTGAAGACAAGCAGAACTGCATGGCAGGGGTTGATGGAAGAGCAAAAGGGTAAACCACACATCTTATCTCATGGTGCAGTGACCAAGTAAAGAGGCACATAAATATAAAGAAGTGGTAATTATATGGATACTGAATGTAAGCCTATATGACAAAGTATAGAACACAGTGCCAGTAGATAAAGTGCAGTTAGTGTAAGTTACTAAAGTGACCTGATCAGTTGCAGAAAATGGTAGGGATAATACCTGATGACATCTCCTCCTGCTAGTGCTGGCTCCAGGTCTCGATCCACATTTGTCAGGGGTCATGGCACCAGACCAGCAAGTAGCATCATTAAATATGGCGGGCAGCCAATGAGGACGCATATGATAGACAAGGTCGGAGTGGGTGTGTGGCACATGCCTCCAATCTGAGAATATTTGGCGCAGCGTCATCCAGTGGGTGGAGCAGGTGATGCGAGTGAGCCCCAAGCATGGTATATGATCACATGATTGGAGATCGGTCCCAGTCTCCCCAGGACAGAGACATGTCGCAAGGACAGCCGGCTCATGTGGGCGCATGTGCACACCTCCAATTTTTTTGTGTGCCAGGAGGCCGATAGGCATTATACTGTACACATGAGACAATTGCAGAGTGTAAATGGGAATATAGAATGTAGATGAAGATATACAGTAGATACTCAAGCAAAAGAAGAAATTAGATGAACACAGTAAAATAGAGACCCTTGAACAAATATGCATTAGTATTAACCTACAGTATTGACCACCAAGCAAACACAGTCAATAGGTAAATATAGCCAGGTAGTGATCCAGTGGCGGATATAAAAACCTACAAAACACTACCTTGAAGCAGACGCAAACCAATAAATTGAAAAAAGATAATCTTTATTATTAAAAAAAAATTTTTAACAGGAATATAGGACAGCAGAAAACATGTGAAAGAAATATATCACTCATATTTACCACATAATATAAATAATCAGCAGTACATTAATATAAAATGACAAGCTCAATAATGACATAATATTAGTTGTAATAACAAGCTAAATGTAATGGTATTAATAGGAAACATGCTGAGTTATTTCACATAGAGGGCACAGGTTAAAAATAGCAACTGTGGCTTGATGGTATTAAATAAATTAAATAAGCTGGGCAAAACTCCAAATAATATAATAATCAGTAAGGGGCTTAAAATAAAGACCATAGATAGTAAAAATATTAATGGTATTAAGCATGCCAGCTAAAAAAGACTAATATTGAACAGTGCTACATAAAAATCCAGCCTCACCAATCACACCCTGACGCGTTTCGCCGTGGCTTTCTCCAAGGGCACATGGAGAAAGCCACGGTTCAGGTCTGGTGACTGTGGAGGCCAGGTCATCTGGCGTAGCATCCTATCACTCTCCTTCTTAGTCAAATAGCCCTTACGCAGTCTGGAGGTGTGTTTGGGGTCATTGTCCTGTTGAAAAATAAATGATGGTCCAACTAAATGCAAACTGGATGGAATAGCATGCCGCTGCAAGATCCTGTGGTAGCCATGCTGGTTCTGTATGCCTTCAATTGTGAATAAATCCCCAACAGTGTCACCAGCAAAGCACCCCCACACCGTCACACCTCCTCCTCCATGCTTCACAGTGGGAACCAGGCATGTAGAGTCCATCCATTCACCTTTTCTACAAAGACATGGTGGTTGGATCCAAAGATCTCAAATTTAGACTCATCAGACCAAAGCACAGATTTCCACTGGTCTAATGTCCATTCCTTGTGTTCTTTAGCCCAAACAAGTCTCTTCTACTTGTTGCCTGTCTTTAGCAGTGGTTTCCTAACAGCTATTTTACCATGAAGGCCTGCTGAACAAAGTCTCCTCTTAATAGTTGTTCTAGAGATGAGAAGGTGTGTCCAAACTTTTGGTCTGTACTGTGTATATATATATATATCTATATATGTATATATCTATTATTCTAGCTGTAGTAACCGCCGGGCGTTTCCTGGGATAGTAACTGTCTCTCTGTCTCTCTCCCAGTCTTTGTCTATCTGTCTCTGATGTCTATTTCTGTTCTCTGTTTGTCTGTATCAGTCTCTCCATCCTTCTCTGTATCAGTCTCTCTGTCTGTCTCTGTATCAGTCTCTCTGTCTCTCTCTATTTCTGTGTCTGTCTCTCTCTATCTCTGTGTCAGTCTGTCTCTATCTCTGTGTCTGTCTGTGTCAGTCTACCTCTCTCTATCTGTCTGTCAGTCTATTTCCCCGTTTGTCTCTTTCTCCGTCTATCTCATTTCAGGTCTGTCTCATTCCAGATCTGTTTCATTCCAGGTCTGTCTCTTTCCCCGTCTGTCTCTTTCCCCGTATGTCTTTTTACCCATCTGTCTCGTTCCTTGCCTGTCTCGTTCCAGGTCTATTTCATTCCAGGTCTGTCTCTTTCACCATCTGTCTGTTTCCCCGACTGTCTCTTTCCTCGTCTTTCTTGTTCCAGATCTGTCTCGTTCCAGGTCTGTCTCTTTCCCCATCTGTCTCCTTCCCCATCTGTAACTTTTCCCGTCTGCCTCTTTCCCCGTCTGCCTCGATCCAGGTCTGTCTCTTTCCATATCTGTCCCTTTCCCCGTCTGTCTCTTTCCCCATCTCTCTCTTTCCCTGTCTGTCTCTTGCCACGTCTGTTTCTTTCCCATCTGTCTCTTTCTCCTTCTGTCTCTTTCCTTGCCTCTGTCTCTTTCCCCGTCTGTCTCATTCCAGGTATGTCTCTTTCCCCGTCTGTGTCTTTCCCTGTCTGTCTGTCTCTTTCATTGTCTCTGTCGCTTTCCCCATCTGTCTCATTCCCCATCTGTCTCTTTCTCTATCTGTCTCTTTCCTCGTCTATCTCTGTTTCTTTCCTTGTCTCTGTCTCTTTCCCCGTCTGTCTCTTTCCCCATCTGTCTCGTTCCAGGTCTGTCTCTTTCCCCGTCTGTCTGTCTCTTTCATTGTCTCTGTCGATTTCCCCATCTGTCTCTTTGCCGTCTGTCTCTTTCCTCATCTATCTCTGTCTCTTTCCTTGTCTCTGTCTCATTCCCCGTCTGTTTCTTTCCCGTCTGTCTCTTTCTCCGTCTGTCTCGTTCCAGGTCTGTCTCTTTCCCCATCTGTCTCTTTCCCCGTCTGTCTCTTTCCTTGTCTGTCTCTCTCTCTTTCCTTATCTCTGTATCTTTCCCTGTCTGTCTCTTTCCCCATCTGTCTCTTTCCCTGTCTGTCTCTTTCCCCATCTGTCTCTTTCCCCATCTGTCTCTTTCCCCATCTGTCTCTTTCCTTGTATGTCTCTGTCTCTTTCCTTGTCTCTGTATCTTTCCCTGTCTGTCTCTTTCCCCATCTGTCTCTTTCCCCGTCTGTCTCTTTCCCTGTTTGTCTCTTTCCTCATCTGTCTATTTCCCCGTTTGTCTCTTTCCACATCTGTCTCTTTCCACGTCTGTCTCTTTCGCTGTCTGTCTCTGTCTCTTTCCTTGTCTCTGTATCTTTCCCTGTCTGTCTCTTTCCCCATCTGTCTCTTTCCCCGTCTGTCTCTTTCCTTATCTGTCTCTGTCTCTTTCCTTATCTCTGTATCTTTCCCTGTCTGTCTCTTTCCCCGTCTGTCTCTTTCCCTGTCTGTCTCTTTCCCCATCTGTCTCTTTCCCTATCTGTCTCTTTCCCCATCTGTCTCTTTCCTTGTATGTCTCTGTCTCTTTCCTTGTCTCTGTATCTTTCCCTGTCTGTCTCTTTCCCCATCTGTCTCTTTCCCCGTCTGTCTCTTTCCCTGTTTGTCTCTTTCCTCATCTGTCTATTTCCCCGTTTGTCTCTTTTCACATCTGTCTCTTTCCACGTCTGTCTCTTTCGCTGTCTGTCTCTGTCTCTTTCCTTGTCTCTGTATCTTTCCCTGTCTGTCTCTTTCCCCATCTGTCTCTTTCCCCGTCTGTCTCTTTCCCCGTTTGTCTCTTTCCCCCTCTGTCTCTTTCCCCCTGTCTCTTTCCCCATCTGTCTCTTTCCTCGTCTTTCTCGGTCTCTTACCTTGTCTATGTATGTTTCCCTGCCTGTCTCCCCATCTGTCTCATTCCCCGTCTGTCTCTTTCCCCATTTGTCTCTTTCCTCATCTGTCTGTTTCCCCGTTTGTCTTTTTCCACATCTTTCTCTTTCCAAATCTGTCTCTTTCCCCATCTGTCTCTGTCTCTTTCTCCGTCTCTTTACATGTATCTGTCTCTTTCTTTGTCTCTGTCTCTATGACTGTCTCTTTCCCTGTCTCTCTGTCTCTTTCCCTGTCTGTCTCGCTATGTCTCTCTGTCTGTCTCATTCCCTGTCTGTCTCTGTCTTTTTCCCTGTCTCTTTCCTTGTCTCTGTCTGTCTCTTTCCCTGTCTCTCTGTCTCTTTCCCTTTGTCTCTCTCTGTCTCTTTTCCTGTCTCTTTCCCTGTCTGCCTGTCTCTTTCCCTCTGTCTCTCTCTGTCTCTCTGTATGTCTCTTTCCCTATCTGTCTGTGTCTGTCTGCCTCTGTCTGTCTCTTTGACTGTCTTTCTCTCTCTGTCTCTTTCCCTGTCTGTATCTGTCTGTCTTTTTCTGTCTCTGTCTCTCTCTATCCGTCTCCCCACCAACATCTTATTACCTCACACATAAGCTTCTTATACTAACAATGTCCTTTGTTCCTATAGCAGCCAATTACAGTTCCAATTAATAACCTAATAGCTCGCAGCTGCATTGACTTTAATGGAGGCAGTTTTTTGGAGAGTAACTGTAAAGCGCCGGGTTAGATTTTTCCATCAAAACATAGTCTATGACATTCCCTGAGTCACATGGGGTGTCTGTGCAAAATTTTGTGATTGTAAATTTAACGGTGTGGATTCCTTTAGTGGACATACACAGATACATACAACTGAAGGAACAGTTTTAATAGATGAGTCTAATGTTTAATGATGTCCATGGCTTGTAATGAAAGAAGGCCATGAACAGTGTAAAGTTGACTAAAAATATGCTGATGTTGTGATGTGGCCCAATGCTGGTATGTGCCCCCATCGTGGTACAGCCACCATGCTGACATGTGCCCCTATCCTGCGGGGTAATGTGTGCGGGGGGTGGAGTGCGGGGTGGGTGGAGCCGAGTGGGGCCATGGTGCTGAGATCGTCAGTGCCTGGGACTGCATGGCTGGGAACAGGTGACTATCCAGGTGTGTGTGTATGTGTGTGTGTGCTTGGGCGCTTTCACACTTGCGTTCAGCGCAATCCGCCGCTATGGAGAATAACGCAGTCCGTTAATGATGGGAGCGGTAGTGCCTGTTTGTGTGCGGGGATGATGAATGCAGTAGTGCCGGGGTGTGTGTTCAGTGTATACATATGGAGGGCGGAGTGCAGGGAGGCGGTGGAGCCGAGCGGAGCCATGGCGCTGAGAACGTCCGTGCCAGGGACTGCATGGCTGGGGACAGGTGACTGTGTGTGTGTGTGTGTGTGTTCAGTGTATACATGCGGAGGGCGGAGTGCGGTGTGACGCCTTGGCAAATCCAGGGAGTCACAGATGACTGTGCCCTCTACCAAGAGTACAGGAATCGCCTCCTCCTTGGGATTTAACATCACATCCCACACACAGAAATGCCGATCCAACAATACCCTAGTCATCCCCCTCAGGGTAGGAAAGGCACACCAGTGGGTGGGACCAGGCGGAGGGAGAACGCCCACCTAAGGGTCTAGAGAACACGGGGCGAGAAAAGAGTCAGAGAAGTGCTGGATGGCGAAAGGGACAGTCGTGTCGTGCTTAGCAGTCAGTGAAGTGTAGTCAGGGGTTGGAGCCTCTGGACTACAGCAGCACTTCCAAAAAGCTAGGTGGCAGACGGTGATCCGTGTCTGACAGGAGACGGGAAGATGGCTGCCGAAGATCCAAGGTGGACCGGGGCAGGGTTGGAGCCCGCCGGTACTGACACCGGAGGACCGACACGGAAACCGTGCACAGAGGGGGTACTTGGACCCTAAAGCCAGGACCGGAACCAACGGCCTAGCTAATTAACCAATTGAGGGCAGGATATTAGGTCCTGTCCCAACCAAAGTCCCAAAAGCAGACAACAGCCCACCGCGGGAGATACGGCATCCGCCAGGGCGAGGTAGATCCCAAGGACCAGCGTCAGCAGTCACAGCTCCCAACCAAAGTACCGGGAGCGGACTCCCTTGTTTCACACCGGGAAGTCCACCACACCAAAAACACAGTGCAGAGGAAAGTGACACAGACCATCAACCCGGGTGTGGGACCAGCACACCCCTTGAAGAGGCTCCTGGCATTCGGCTTTGGTTTACAAAAGGACTCTGTGTTTATTGACTCCACACATCAGTGCAGCCTCATCTAGCACCAGGACAACTGAACTGTGAGTTTACGGTTCCCTGCAAAACTACACAATTCCTTGGCCCCGGGACTACAACTCCCCTACTCGTGGAGGGGATACCATCCTGCTGCCCCCACACCATCGATACTGGGAACCATCCTCAAAGGCAGCGGCGGTGCCGCCATCTCATCACTGCAACCCACGGGGGGCGTCACAGACAATCCCCTGTAAATATTCCCATTTTTCACTCGTGGGCAACGGACAGCTGTGCGAGCCTCGGATTCGGCTGCCACTCGAGCCACAGCCACTGCCCGGATCCGAGTGCCTCGAGCGGCCCCCCAGTTGTGATCTGTCTCCAGGGGGGGTGGAGCCGAGTTATGCTTGTAACCATGGTACACAATCGGGTAACTATGCAAAACGCTTTGCTTAGTTACCGGATATGTACCATGGTTACCAGCATACGTCGGCTCCCGGCACGATCCCAGCAATGCAAGGGTATGTCTCATGTCTCAGCTGGGTTGCCGGTGTGGGCTCCCGGGGGTGCAGCTCTCACCGGGGAGTCAGGGCTCTGTGTGGGTGCGGGGAAAGGTGTCGAGCGTCGTCCTGTCGCGCCGTAGTTCGTGCTGTTCACTTAGCTGAGCCGTTGGTCGCAGGCTCTGTAGCGCACGCGCTGTGGCAACGGTTATCACTGTAATGACGTCATTTTGGAGCAAGACAGACAGAATAAGGCAATTATATATATAGATGAGTAAATATACATAATTCATCATCTAAATAAACAAAAAAAAAAAAGACATTAGATGCAGACATGGAATTTAAAATGAAAGTGTAAAATAACTAAGTGTATATAAGGAGTACATACATAATTGTACAATTATATGTGTATGAACATAGCCTAATATGGACAAGTATTATGATTGCCAGCAGAATTATGGGTGACTGCAAATAATGTAATTTTTAGTGTGTTATTAACCGCTTAATCTGTTAGCAGGGTTTTACTACCTCATCTGACAGCAGCCTGATGTAGGCAAAGAGATCCTGAATCCAACAATGTATCACTTAGATGACATTGTAGTCTGAGCAATGATAAGAGTCCTGCTGCTTAAACAAGAATATAAATAAACAACAGAACAATCAGGGCCGGCCTTTGGCTAAATGGCGCCCTGTGCCAAATTACCTTTTAGTGCCCTTAGACCATGTCACAGGCGACCTGCAGCCAATCAGCAGCTGGTTTACTCTCATCCTTTAGATAAAATTGACATAAAACAGCAGCAGCTCTCATTTATTCTGGATTACAGTTTTGAAAGAGGGCTAGTGAAGCAGCCGCTGATTGGCTGCAGATCACAAGACCCCGGTGCCCGGTTGTATTGCTTTTCTGCTGCATTTGTTTTTTTCATGTACTGTAAAATGACAAAAAAGCCTCGCCCTAAGCATACTGCAATTTAGTTATTTACAAAATAATAAAACTAATTTGCAAAAAACATCCTGAAAGTCTATATGTATGCGCCGTTGTTACTGGGTTCATTTCTGGTGTCTATGCAATGACTGTATTCTGTGTCCTTTAAGTATATAGAGCGAGTGGCTTCTTCCAATTTTAGGCGCCCCACGAATGAGAAGATTACTTCTTTTATCAGTTTCATGGCTTTTGAAGCCTACAGCAGCTAAAATAATTAACCAAAGACGGAAAATGTGCACAGCAAAATCATTTTGAAATCGCTGTGCATCATGTCCCTTTGCTATGGTGTATTTGCAGCGCTTTTTTAGGCAGGTACTCCCTGTTGCTAACACGCTTTATCTGTTGTGCACAGAAACATGTCCGTTTTTTTCCGGCATCACTGATGTCCCACAGACCACACTATAGTGCGATCCGTGAAACATGTACCAGAAAAACACGGACATTGAAAATAAAGTGATTTTTACATTCAACTTCTCCAGCTGTCTGCTGGCTGCTGCTTCCTGCCCGGCTAATTACTGTCATGCATATTCATTTATGCACGGCACAGGTGACCCGGAAGTAGTTGCAGAGGGGAGACACAGCGGCAGCCAGATGCAGTAGACCTGGAGAGTTCAGCACCACGGACAGCAGGAGCGGGGGCAGGTGAGTTTATCTCCATGTGCTATCATAGATCACGGATTGCACATTGACAACCACGTGTGCTGTGAATCACGGCACACAGAGGGACACATGCGCTTTTAACACGTCAGTGAAAAACGTCTTTTTTTTCACTGACATGCAAAACAGGCCTAAAATCTTAAATCTTAGAATATGTCACAACGGATGCAGTCAGTAATCTCTGGTGAGGTAGCAAAAGCTGCTGACAGATTCTCTTTGTTGGTGCTGTTACAGTGATACCAGATTTATATTGTTCAACTTCTATCACACAGTAAAAATGCTTTTTTTATAAAAAAAGAAAAAGGTTTTTTCGTCGCCATATTGTGAGGACTGTAACTTTTTTCTTTTTGGAGCGAACAGGGCTGTGTGGAAGCTTATTTTTTGCGCAATAAGCTGAAGGATTTTTGGTACTATTATGGGGTACATACCAGTTCTTGATTGCTATTTATTCAGATTTTTGAGGGAAAACCAGCGATTCGCTTATTCTTTTCAATTTTTTGTTCAGTTCACCATGCGATAAAAGTGATGACTGATTTATTCTTCGGGTCAGAACGATTACACTATACCAGATTTATATAATTTTTTATACTTTGCGACTTTTGCACACTAAAAGCAATATTTTACAAAAAATAATTTCTTTTTGCATCGCCATATTCTGAGAGCTGTAACTTTTTAAATTTTTTTGTTCAAAAGAGCTTTTAGGGCTTATTCCTTCACATATGACTTTTGTTGGCTTTTTATTCAATTTTTGTGTTTTCAGTAAGACTAAAAAAAATTTTTGGAGTGATTTTTCCCAAAGCTTTTTTTTTTTTTTTTTTTTTTTTAATTTACGGTGTTTGCATAACAGCATTATAATTTCTTTATAATAACTTACACCTTAGGCTAGACATTTACTAAAAGAACAGCACCTTTAAAAGGGCTTTCCACTAAATTTGACAACCCCTATTAATTCCATTTGTTGAAGCATAACCACATGCACCCTTTGTAATAAAATGATGCCCCACTTCAATCCATAAAAGGGATGTCAACAACCCCTTCTCATTCCCCTTGTTTGCCCCAGAAAAATAAATAAAGCTATACTCCCCTCTGGTACCAGCGATGTCTAAAGCTGCGTTCCATGAGACCCCTTGACCAAACAGCGCCCAGTGTCTCTCTCTCCGCCTTCAGACATTTGAGCAGGATGTGAGTGCTACACTGAATTTCTGCCGATATGTCCAAAGGTGGGCATAAGAAAGTCGGCGCTGATTGCTTTGGGGCTCGTGTGTCATAACAATGTCACAGAGGTCCCTGGAATGCAGTTTTAGACATCGCTGGAACCGAGGCTGCACTGGAGGGGCGTATAGCTTTCTTCATTTTTCTGTAGCAAACAAGGGGAATGAGAAGGTGTTGTCCAAGTAGTGGACTTCTCTTTTATGGACTGGAGTGGGGCATCATTTTATTACAAAGGGTGTATGTGGTTATGCTTCAAGGAGGTGCCATATTACAATAATGGTGCATATAAATATACTACTATGTAAGGACACACACACACACACACAACACCCCTTACATGAAAATGATGCCCACTCCAGGAACACAAATCACGTATCCTTGATGGTAACAATAGCACATACCATATTTTTTGTATTATAAGATGTACCGGATTATAAGACGCACCCCAAATTTAGAGATAAAAAAAGGTTAAAAAAATGGGGTCCGTCTTATACTCCATTGTTGTCTTACTGGAGAGGGAGCAGAGTCACAGGAGGCAGGCATGTTGGTGGGAACGGTGTGGCTGTGCTGGCAGCGGTAGGGCTGTGCTGGCAGCAGAAGCTGTGCTGGCTGTGTGGAGCAGGCCGGTGCGGCGGGTGTCCCAGATGCTCTGTCAGCGGTGCAGGCTTCAAAGAAATAGCCTCCGGAGCAGATTGAGCTCTCAGTTCAATGACAAGATCTTGAGCTGAGGGCTCCATCTGCACACGCGCTGCCCCTGACGCCATCAATTGAACCCAGAGCATCTGGGACATCAGCCACACCGCCCTGCTCCACACAGCCACCGCTGCCCACACAGACAGATATCCAGCCGGTCGGCCTCCAGCACAGAGAGGCAGGAAGCCGGCCACCCGCACAGAGAGGCAGGCAGCCGGCCACTGGCACAGAGAGGCAGGCAGCCGGCCACCCATACAGAGTGGCAGACAGCCGGCAGCCCACATAGAAAGGCAGACAGCCAGCCGCCCGCACAGAGAGGCAGGAAGCCGGCAGCCCTCACAGAGAGGCAGACAACTGACCGCCCGCACAGAGAGGCAGGCAGTCGGCTACCCGCACAGAGAGGCAGGCACCCGGCAACCTGCACAGAGAGGCAGACAGCCGGCCGCCCGCACAGAGAGGTAGACAACCGGACACCCGCACAGAGAGGCAGGCAGCCGGCCGCCAGCACAGAGAGGCAGGCAGCCGGTCGCCCACACAGAGAGGCAGGCAGCCGGCCACCTGCACAGAGATACAGGCACCCAGCCACCCACACAGAGAGGCAGGCACCCGGCCGCCCGCACAGAGAGGCAGGCACCCAGCCGTCCGCCCGCACAGAGAAACAGGCAGCCGGCCGGCCACCCACACAGAGAGACAGGCAGCCGGCCGCCCCCCCGCACAGAGAAGCAGCTGGCGCTCGCACAGAGAGGCAGCCGGCCGCCCGCACAGAGAGACAGGCAGCCGGCCGCCCGCACAGAGAGACAGGCAGCCGGCCGCCCGCACAGAGAGGCAGGCAGCCGGCCACCCGCACAGAGAGGCAGACAGCCGGCCGCCCGCACAGAGAGGCAGACAGCCGGCCGCCCACACAGAGAGGCAGGCACCCGGCCGCCCGCACAGAGAGGCAGGCAGCCGGCTGCCCGCACAGAGAGGCAGGCACCTGGCTACCCGCACAGAGAGACAGCCGGATGGCCAGCCGCCCGCACAGAGAGGCAGGCACCCGGCCGTCTGCCCGCACAGAGATACAGACAGCCGGCTGGCCACCCGCACAGAGAGACAGGCAGCCGGCTGGCCAGCCACCCGCACAGAGAGACAGGCAGCCGGCCGGCCAGCCACCCGCACAGAGAAGCAGCCGGCGCCCGCACAGAGAGGCAGCCGGCCGCCCGCACAGAGAGACAGGCAGCCGGCCGCCCGCACAGAGAGGCAGGCAGCCGGCCGCCCGCACAGAGAGGCAGACAGCCGGCCGCCCGCACAGAGAGGCAGAAAGCCGGCCGCCCGCACAGAGAGGCAGGCAGCTGGCCGCCCACACAAAGAGGCAGGCAGCTGGCTGCCCGCACAGAGAGGCAGGCACCCGGCCGCCCGCTCAGAGAGGCAGGCACCCGGCCACCCGCACAGAGAGACAGCCGGACGGCCAGCCACCCACACAGAGAGGCAGGCACCCAGCCGCCCGCACAGAGAGGCAGGCACCCGGCCGTCTGCCCGCACAGAGATACAGACAGCCGGCTGGCCACCCGCACAGAGAGACAGGCAGCCGGCCGGCCAGCCACCCGCACAGAGAAGCGCCCGCACAGAGAGGCAGCCGGCCGTCTGCACAGAGAGACAGGCAGCCGGCCGCCCGCACAGAGAGGCAGACAGCCGGCGCCCGCACAGAGAGGCAGGCAGCCGGCCGCCCGCACAGAGAGGCAGGCAGCCGGCCGCCCGCACAGAGAGGCAGGCACCTGGCCGTCCGCCTGTAGAGAGAGACAGGCAGCCGTCCGGCTACTGCACAGAGAGAGAGGCAGCCGGCCGGCCACCCGCACAGAGAAGCAGCTGGCGCCCGCACAGAGAGGCAGTTGGCCGCCCGCACAGAGAGACAGGCAGCCGGCCGCCTGCAGAGAGAGGCAGACAGCTGGCCGCCCGCAGAGAGAGGCAGACAGCCGGCCGCCCGCACAGAGAGGCAGACAGCTGGCCGCCCACAGAGAGAGGCAGACAGCCGGCCGCCTGCAGAAAGAGGCAATAAGGCGGCCGCCCGTACAGAGAGGCAGACAGCTGGCCACCTGTACAGAGAGGCAGACAACCAGCCGCCCGCACAGAGAGGCAGGCAGCCGGCCGCCCGAACAGAGAGGCAGGCACCCCCGCACAGAGAGGCAGGCACCCGGCCGTCCGCCCGCACAGAGAGGCAGGCACTCGGCCGTCCACCCGCACAGAGAGACAGGCAGCCGGCCGGCTACATGCACAGAGAAGCAGCCGGCACCCGCACAGAGAGGCAGACAGCTGACCACCGCACAGAGAGGCAGACAATCGGCCGCCCACACAGAGAGGCAGGCAGCCGGCCGCCCGCACAGAGAGGCAGGCAGCCGGCCTCCAGCACAGAGAGACAGGCAGCCGGCCGGCCACATGCACAGAGAAGCAGCCGGCGTCCGCACAGACAGGCAGCCGGCTGTCCACACAGAGAGGCAGGCACTCGGCTGCCCGCACTGAAAGGCAGGCACCCGGCAGCCCACACAGAGAGGCAGGAAATTAGCTTCTTACCTCTCTGCGGCGCCCCACCTGAAGCATGGCCATAGGCGCTCTGTGCGGCCGCAGAAGTCGCACATGCCTAAAGCCGGCCATGAGAACAATCGTGGATTTTTTTTAAACACTGTTCACTATTTAGTTTAATTAACGTATTAACTTTTTCTACAGTTGAATACAATAATGAAAAAATATATAGCTTTCATGTTTCATGAGGCAGTTGTGTGAGCCTAACATAACTTATTATTAAACTATAGTATAGTGTAGAGATAGATTAAAATCTATTACTTTGTAGGCGGAATACAATCAATTTGCTCACTAGAACACTCCATAATACTTGAGCTGTTCACATTTAAGCTAATCAAAATGTTCTTTGTACCTTCTGTTTTGTCATCATCAAAGTTTGATGTCTTGATTAAATCCCACTTATATCAACAATTATATGTGCAAATTCATCTAGAGAACATACGTTTCTGCACCTAGTGCATCAACCTTATCTACAGGGAATTCAAGTTAAATGTATACATCGATAATTTTCTACATTTTTTAAATAGATGAACTATTCAGAAAATGTGTTAAGAAAATCTTTCAGTTACACCATATATCTTACCATACAATTAGAATTACATTTGAAACATTTTCTATTTGTCTTATAATAGCGGGAATGTGCAAACATTTCATTATTTTTTGCTTTAAAGGGAACAATTAATGTCCCTAAAGACTTGCAGACATATACCGTTATACAATGCTGTCTAGCCAGCTTAGTAAAAGCAAGTATTCTGGGAGAAAATAAACTTTGTAACTAAGTCTTTGATATGTTGTTCTATTGCCTAGTTGGCGAAATGCCTCGCGTTCGTATAAAACTGTTGGCCAGATGACGACGTTGCCCCCCTTGTTGGATTTCTTGATTACAACATCTTTCATCTCTCTTA
The DNA here is from genome assembly GCF_048569485.1 of Anomaloglossus baeobatrachus. Lineage (NCBI taxonomy): Eukaryota > Metazoa > Chordata > Amphibia > Anura > Aromobatidae > Anomaloglossus > Anomaloglossus baeobatrachus. The sequence goes on along the minus strand of NC_134355.1, from coordinate 344,840,361 downwards.
GCTCTCTCAAAGCTATACGTTGATCCCTGGAGAGGTTATCACCATAATTGAACCTGAAGATCTTACCAAAATCTTCCAGAACCAATTTGGTGAATATTTCGATCTGTGAGTATATCGACAAGGAGGGAAAGGAGGTCGATCTAGAAACTTCCGTGAACTCGCTGTTGCATGCGTCATCGGCTCACACTAAGTCCACGATTAGGGCTGTCCCGACTGGCCAATTTTTGAGGGTGAGGCGTGTCTGCTCGACAGACCAAAGCTTCGAAAGGCAGTCACACGACTTGAGAGCAAGATTCCAACAAAGGGGATACAGTAACCGCGTTATTAAGA